>NC_080379.1:20847471-21147471 GCF_014773155.1 Arachis stenosperma
GAATTCTCATTAGAATTTTGATACCTTCTTTTTCCACTTAGTTTTCGAAAAACACAAAAAAAAAATAAAAAATAAAAAAAAATCATAAAATTCAAAAATATTTCTTGTTTGAGTCTAGTGTCTCATCCTAAGTTTGGTGTCAATTGCGTGCATTCATATGTCTTAGTGATCTTCAAGATGTTCTGATGATTCACTTGCTCTGATCTTTGAATTCTATTGACTTGAGTATTTTGTGGTCTCATATGCATTTTCAGTTCATTAGTGTCAGTAGTATACAAACTGCTAAGTTTGGTGTCTTGCATGCATGTTATTTGATTCTTGTGCATTTTAATTATTAAAAATCCAAAAATATTTTTAATTTGTGTCTTTTCAAGTCAATGATACAAGGGATTGAAGATTCAGAACACACTGCAGAGGAATTATACAGAAAAGCTGAGCATTCAAAAATGCCCAGTGAAGAAGGCAGACTGGCGTTAAACGCCAGCCAGGGCACCTGGTTGGGCGTTTAACGCCCAAAAAGGTAGCATTTTGGGCGTTAAACGCCAGAATGTATACCATTCTGGGCGTTTAACGCCAGGATGGTGCTAGGGGGAAGATTTGTTTTCAAAATCAATTTTTTTTTCAAGTTTTCAAAGTTTTTCAAAATCAAATCTTTTTCAAATCATATTTTCAATCAAATGTTTTCAAAATCAATTCTTTCCTTTTTCAAAGATACTTACTAACAATTAATGATTGATTGAACATTTTTTGCCTTTTCTGTTAAGGAAGGTTTTATGTCTGAATCATATCTTTTCTTGTTAGGCAAGTCATAATTTTCCAAATCAAATCTTTAAAATAATTTTCAAAACATATCTTTTAAAATGGTTTTCAAATCATATCTTCTCAATACATCTTTTTAAGACAATAACCTTTCAATCATATTTTTTTATCATATCTTTTTCAAATAGTTTTCAATCAAATTTTAGTTTCTAATTTCAAAATCTTTTTCAAAAATCACTGATTTCTCTTCCACTTTCAATTTTCGAAAATTATCAGTCAAAATTTTCAAAATGTTTTCAAAATCTTTTAATTGAATTTTCGAAAATCCTCTTCCCTCCTTCTCACATCCTTCTATTTATGGAGTACCACTCCTTCTAAATGCACAATTCGACTTATCTAATTAAAGTTCGAATCTTCTTTCCTTCTTCTTTCTATTTCTCTTTTCCTCTGACATTTCAAGGAATCTCTATACTGTGACATAGAGGATTCCACATTTCTTTTTCTCTTCTCTTTCATATGAGCAGGAGCAGAGACAAAGGCATCTTGTTGAAGCTGATCCTGAACCCGAAAGGACCTTGAAGAGAAAGCTAAGAGAAGCCAAAGCACAACTCTCTTTAGAGGACCTGACCGAATTCTTCAAAGAAGAAGAAACCCATGGCAGCCGAAAACAACAACAATGCCAACAATGCAAGGAAGGTGCTGGGTGACTTACTGCACCTACTCCGACTTCTATGGGAGAAGCATCTCTATCCCTGCCATTGGAGCAAACAACTTTGAGCTTAAGCCTCAATTAGTTTCTCTAATGCAACAGAATTGCAAGTTCCATGGACTTCCAATGGAAGATCCTCATCAGTTTTAGCTGAATTCTTGCAAATCTGTGACACAGTCAAGACTAATGGGGTTAACCTGAGGTCTATAGACTGATGCTATTCCCTTTTGCTGTAAGAGACAGAGCTAGAATATGGTTGAATTCTCAACCTAAGAAAGCCTGGACTCTTGGGGAAAAGCTAGTCAATGCCTTCTTGGCAAAGTTCTTTCCACCACAAAGATGGAGTAAGCTTAGAGTGGAAGTCCAAACCTTCAGACAGAAGGATGGAGAATCCCTCTATGAAGCTTGGGAAAGATACAAACAATTAATCAGAAGATGTCCTTCAGACATGCTTTCTGAATGGAGCATCATAGGTATTTTCTATGATGGTCTCTCTGAACTATCTAAGATGTCCTTGGATAGCTCTGCTGGAGGATCTCTTCATCTGAAGAAGACGCCTGCAGAAGCTCAAGAATTGATTGAAATGGTTGTAAATAACCAATTCATGTACACTTCTGAAAGGAATCCTGTGAACAATGGGACTAATCAGAAGAAAGGAGTTCTTGAGATTGACACTCTGAATGCCATATTGGCTCAGAATAAAATATTGACTCAACAAGTCAATTTGATTTCTCAAAATCTGTCTGGAATGCAAAATGCACCAAACAGTACTAAGGATGCTTCATCTGAGGAAGAAGCTTATGATCCTGAGAACCCTTCCATGGAAGAGGTGAATTACCTAGGAGAATCCTATGGAAACACCTCTAATTCTTCATGGAGAAATCACCCAAATTTCTCATGGAAGAATCAAGAGAGACCTCAACAAGGTTTCAACAACAACAATGGTGGAAGAAACAGGTTTAGCAATAGCAAGCCTTTTCCATCATCTTCTCAGCAACAGACAGAGAGTTCTAAGCAGAGCCACTCTGACTTAGCAACCATGGTCTCTGATCTAATCAAAACCACTCAAAGTTTCATGACTGAAACAAGGTCCTCCATTAGGAATTTGGAAGGACAAGTGGGTCAGCTGAGCAAGAAAATTACTGAACTCCCTCCTAGTACTCTCCCAAGTAATACAGAAGAAAATCCAAAAGGAGAGTGCAAAGCCATAACCATGGCCGAATATGGAGAGGAAAGAGAGGAGGTCGACGCCACTGAGGAAGACCTCAATGGGCGTGCACCAATCTCCTCTGAGTTCCTCAATGAGGAACCTTGGGAATCTGAGGCTCAAAATGAGACCATAGAGATTCCATTGGACTTACTTCTGCCATTCATGAGCTCTGATGAGTATTCTTCCTCTGAAGAGGATGAGTATGTTACTGAAGAGCAAGTTGCTAAATACCTTGGAGCAATCATGAAACTAAATGACAAGTTATTTGGAAATGAGACTTGGGAGGATGAACCTCCCTGCTCACCAAAGAACTGGATGACTTGTCTAGGCAGAAACTGCCTCAAAAGAGGCAGGATCCTGGGAAGTTTTCTATACCTTGTACCATAGGCACCATGACCTTCAAGAAGGCCTGTGTGATTAGGGTCAAGTGTGAACCTCATGCCCCTCTGTAATGGAGAAATTAGGGATCTTAGAGGTGCAAGCTGCAAGAATCTCATTAGAGATGGCAGACAACTCAAGAAAACAAGCCCATGGACTTGTAGAGGATGTTCTGGTTAAAGTTGAAGACCAGTACATTCCTACTGATTTCATAGTCCTAGAGACTGGGAAGTGCATGGATGAATCCATCATCCTTGGCAGACCCTTCCTAGCCACAGCAAGGCTGTGATTGATGTTGACAGAGGAGAGTTAATCATTCAAGTGAATGAAAAATCCTTGGTGTTTAAGGCCCAAGGATATCCCTCTGTCATCATGGAGAGGAAGCATGAAGAGCTCCTCTCAAAACAGAGCCAAACAGAGCCCCCACAGTCAAACTCTAAGTTTGGTGTTGGGAGGCACAACCAAACTCTAAGTTTGGTGTTGAACCCCCACATTCAAACTCTAAGTTTGGTGTTGGGAGGTTCCAACACGGTTCTGAGCATTTCTGAGGCTCCATGAGAGTCCTCTGTCAAGCTAATGACATTAAAGAAGCGCTTGTTGGGAGGCAACCCAATGTTTTATAGCTAACTATTTTCTTTTGTTATTTTATCTTTTTGTAGGTTGATGATCATAAGAAGTCACAAAAACAATGAAAAAAGCAAAAAACAGAATGAAAAACAGGAAGAAAACAGCACACCCTGGAGGAGAAGAAGCTGGCGTTCAAACGCCAGTAATGCTAGCTGTTGGGCGTTTAACGCCCAGTCTGGCACCATTCTGGGCGTTTAACGCCAGAAAGGGGCACCAGACTGGCGTTAAACGCCAGTAAAGGGCAAGAACCTGGCGTTAAACGCCAGGAATGGGCACCAGCCCGGCGTTTAACGCCAGAAATGCCTCAAAACGTGATTTTGAGTGCCAATTGGTGCAGGGATGACTTTTCCTTGACACCACAGGATCTGTGGACCTCACAGGACCCTACCATCACTCTCTCTCTTCTTCCCCCATTCACCAATCACCTCAACACCTCTTCCCCAAAAACCCATCACCTATCAAATCCTATCTTTCTCTTCACCACTCACATCCATCCTTCATAAAACCCCACCAACCTCACCCTTCAAATTCAAACCACTTTCCCTCCCAAACCCACCCATAATGGCCGAACCTTTACCCCCCTCTCTCCTATAAATACCCTTCTTCAACTCTTCCTTTTCACACAACCTAAACACCCTTTCTTCCCCCTTCTTGGCCGAATACACCACCATCTCCCTCTTCTTCATTTCTTCTTCTTCTACTCTCTTCTTTCTTCTTTTGCTCGAGGACGAGCAAACATTTTAAGTTTGGTGTGGTAAAAGCATTGCTTTTTCGTTTTTCCATAACCATTTATGGCATCCAAGGCCAGAGAAACCTCTAGAAAGAGGAAAGGGAAGGCAAAAGCTTCCACCTCCGAGTCATGGGAGATGGATAGATTCCTCTCAAGGGTGCATCAAGACCACTTCTATGAAGTTGTGGCCTTGAAGAAGGTGATCTCCGAGGTCCCCTTTTCACTCAAAAAGGGTGAATATCCGGAGATCCGCCATGAGATCCGAAGAAGAGGTTGGGAAGTTCTTACCAACCCCATTCAACAAGTCGGAATCTTGATGGTTCAAGAGTTCTATGCCAATGCATGGATCACAAAGAACCATGACCAAAGTGTGAACCCGAATCCAAAGAACTATCTCACTATGGTTCGGGGGAAATACTTGGACTTTAGTCCGGAGAGTGTGAGGGTGGCGTTCAACTTGCCTATGATGCAAGGAGATGAGCATCCTTACACTAGAAGGGTCAACTTTGATCAAAGGTTGGACCAAGTCCTCACAGTCATATGTGAAGAGGGCGCACAATGGAAGCAAGATTCAAGAGGAAAGCCGTCCAATTGAGAAGGCATGACCTCAAGCCCGTGGCTAGAGGATGGTTAGAGTTCATACAACGCTCAATCATCCCCACTAGCAACCGGTCCGAAGTTACCATAGACCGCGCCATCATGATCCATAGTATCATGATTGGAGAAGAAATAGAGGTCATGAGGTTATAGCCCAAGAACTCTATAAGGTGGCGGACAAGACCTCCACCTTGGCAAGGTTAGCCTTTCCTCATCTCATTTGTCACCTCTGTTATTCAGTTGGAGTTGACATAGAGGGAGACATTCCCATTGATGAGGACAAGCCCATCACCAAGAAAAGGATGGAGTACACAAGAGATCTCACTCATCATGAGATCCCTGAGATTCCTCAAGGGATGAATTTTCCTCCACAAAACTATTGGGAGCAACTAAACACCTCCCTAGGAGAACTAAGTTCCAACATGGGACAACTGAGGGTGGAGCATCAAGAACACTCCATCATCCTTCATGAAATTAGAGAAGATCAAAGAATCATGAGGGAGGAGCAACAAAGACAAGGAAGAGACATTGAGGAGCTCAAGCACTCCATAGGATCTTCAAGAGCAGAAAGAGCCGCCATCACTAAGGTGGACCCGTTCTTTGATTTCCTTGTTATTGTTCTTCTGTTTTTCGAATTTTAATGCTTATGTTTATCCATGTTTGTGTCTTATGATCATTAGTGTCTTAGTGTCTATGCCTTAAAGTTATGAATGTCCTATGAATCCATCACCTTTCTTCAATAAAAACGTGCCTAATTGATAAAAGAAAGAATTGCATGAATTTGAATTTTATAATAATTAATTATTTTGATGTGGTGGCAATATTTTTGTTCTCTGAATGTATGCTTAAACAGTGCATATGTCTTTTGAATTTGTGGTTCATGAATGTTGGCTCTTGAAAGAATGATGAAAAAGGAGACATGTTACTGAGGATCTGAAAAATCAATAAAATGATTCTTGAAGCAAGAAAAAGCATTTCAAAAAAAAAAAACGAAAAAAAAAAAGAGAAAGGAATAAGAGTTGTGATCCAAGGCAATAAGAGTGTGCTTAAGAACCCTGGATACCTCTAATTGGGGACTTTAGCAAAGCTGAGTCACAATCTGAAAAGGTTCACCCAATTATGTGTCTGTGGCATGTATGTATCCGGTGGTAATACTGGAAGACAGAGTGCTTTGGGCCACAGCCAAGACTCAATAAATAGCTATGTTCAAGAATCATCATACTTTACTAAGAGAATCATTAACACTATCTGGATTCTAAGTTCCTAAAGAAGCCAACCATTCTGGATTTCAAAGGATAGAGTGAGATGCCAAAACTATTCAGAGGCAAAAAGTAAAAGCCCCGCTCATCTGATTAATACTGATCTTCATAGATGTTTTTGGAGTTCATTGCATATTCTCTTCTTTTTATCTTATTTGATTTTCAGTTGCATGGGGACAAGCAACAATTTAAGTTTGGTGATGTGATGAGCGGATAATTTGTATACTTTTTGGCATTATTTTTAGTATGTTTTTGGTAGTTTTAGTTGAGTTTTTAGTATGTTTTTATTAGTTTTTAGTTAAAATTCGCTTTTCTGGACTTTACTATGAGTTTGTGTGTTTTTCTGTGATTTCAGGTATTTTCTGGCTGAAATTGAGGGACCTGAGCAAAAATCTGATCCAGAGACTCAAAAGGACTGCAGATGCTGTTGGATTCTGACCTCCCTGCATTCGAAGCGGATTTTCTGGAGCTACAGGAGCCCAATTGGCGCGCTCTCAACGGCGTTGGAAAGTAGACATCCTGGGCTTTCCAGCAATATATAATAATCCATACTTTGCCCAAGATTTGATGGCCCAAACCGGCGTTCAAAGTCACCTCAAGGAATCCCAGCGTTAAACGCTGGAACTGGCACCCAAATGGGAGTTAAACGCCCAAACTGGCACCAAAGCTGGCGTTTAACTCCAAGAAGAGTCTCTACACGAAATTTCTTCATTGCTCAGCCCAAGCACACACCAAGTGGGCCCGGAAGAGGATTTTTATGTCATTTACTCATTTCTGTACACCCTAGGCTACTAGTTTCTTATAAGTAGGACCTTTTACTATTGTATAGAAATCTTTTGATCACTTTAGATCTCTAGATCATCTTTGGACATTTTAGTTCTTAGATCATTGGGAGGCTGGCCATTCGGCCATGCCTAGACCTTATGCTTATGTATTTTCAACGGTGGAGTTTCTACACACCATAGATTAAGGTGTGGAGCTCTGCTGTACCTCGAGTATTAATGCAATTACTATTGTTCTTTCATTCAAATTCCGCTTGTTCTTTATCCAAGATATCACTTGTTCTTCAACATGATGAAGGTGATGATTGACGCCCATCACCATTCTCACTCATGAACAAAGTGACTGACAACCACTCTTGTTCTACAAGCATTTGAGCTTGGTGAATATCTCTTGGATTCATGATTGCACGATGCATGGTTGATCGCCTGACAACCGAGTGCTCGCCTGACAAACGAGCCAACCATTCCGTGAGATCAGAGTCTTCGTGGTATAGGCAAGAACTGATGGCAGCATTCAAGAGAATCCGGAAGGTCTAACCTTGTCTGTGGTATTCTGAGTAGGATTTAATGATTGAATGACTGTGACGTGCTTCAAACCTGTAACCTACTGGGCGTTAGTGACAGACGCAAAAGAGTTATTCTATTCCGGTAGGGGAGGGAACCACACCGGTGATTGGCAGCACTGTGACAGAGTGTGTGCATTAGCTTTCACTGCGAGGATGGGAGGTAGCTGCTGACAACAGTGAGACCCTATACGAGCTTGCCATGGAAAGGAGTAAGAAGGGTTGGATGAAGACAGTAGGAAAGCAGAGAGACGGAAGGGAAGGCATCTTTATGCGCTTATCTGAAGTTCCTACCAATGAATTACATAAGTATCACTATCTTTATCTTTTATGTTATTTTCGTTCATCACCATATATATCTGAGTTTGCCTGACTAAGATTTACAAGATGACAATAGCTTGCTTCAATACTAACAATCTCCGTGGGATCGACCCTTACTCACGTAAGGTTTATTACTTGGACGACCCAGTGCACTTGCTGGTTAGTTGTGTGAAGTTGTGTAATGCCATGGTATTGAGCGCACCAAGTTTTTGGAGCCATTACCAGGGATTATGAGAGTTGTGAAAAAGTATAGTTCACAATTTCGCGCACCAATCTCTTAGATTCCCCAACAGAATCTTCGTGGTATAAGCTAGATAGATGGCGGCATTTATGAGGATCCGGAAAGTCCAACCTTGTCTGTGGTGTTCCGAGCAGGATCCTGGGAATCCGGAAAGTCTAACCTTGTCTGTGGTATTCCGAGTAGGATTCTGGTAATGAATGACTGTGACGTGCTTCAAACTTGCAAGTGCTGGGCGTTAGTGACAGACGCAAAAGAATCAAGGGATTCTATTCCAGTAGGCGCGGGAACCAACCAGTGATTAGCCGTACTGTGACAGAGTGCGTGAGCATTAGTTTTCACTGCGAGGATGGGATGTAGCCATCAACCATGGGTGATGCCTCCAGACGATTAGCCGTGCGACTGACAACCGCATAGGATCATTTTCCCGAGAGGATTGAAAGTAGCCACCGCTGATGGTGAACCCCTAAACAAAGCTTGCCATGGAAAGGAGTAAGAAGGATTGAGTAGAAGCAGTAGAAGAGCAGGCGTCCGTGAGCCATACAGCATCTCCATGCACTTATCTGAAATTCCCACCAATGAATCTGCATAAGTCTTCTATCCCTTTTATTATTCCTTTTTATTTATTATTTATTCCAATAATCACAATTACCCTTTAATCTGCCTAACTGAGATTTGCAAGGTGACCATAGCTTGCTTCATACCAACAATCTCTGTGGATTCGACCCTTACTCACGTAAGGTTTATTACTTGGACGACCCAGTACACTTGCTGGTTAGTTGAACGGAGTTGTGAATTCAGCTGCTGCCCCTTAGAAGCCTTCATCTCAAAATAATTAGAACATGGATCACAATTTCGTCCACCAAGTTTTTGGCGCCGTTGCCGGGGAACAATTAATTTCGAACAACAATTCAAACAATTGTTTCCAACCCACAATGGTGCCAAGTTTTTAATCCGGCAACAACACCAAGTTTTTGGCGCCGTTGCCGGGGATTGTTCGAGTATGGACAACTGACGGTTCATCTTGTTGCTCAGATTAGGTAATTTTTATTTTATTAAAAAAAAAATTTCGAAAATCTTTTCAAAATCTTCTCCCTATTTTCGAAAATTATTCAAAAATTTTTTAATATGCATTCTAGAGTTTCATGAAGCATGTTGAAGCCTGGCTGGCTGTAAAGCCATGTCTAAATTCTTTTGGACTGAGGCTTCAAAACCATCTTTATAGAGGCAAGTTAATTTGATTATTAGCTGTATGCTAAAGCTTGGCTGGCCATTGGCCATGTCTAGTGTTTTGGACTGGAGCTTTCATTGAAAGCTTGGCTGGCTATTAAGCCATGTCTAATTCCTGGACCGGAGCTTTAGACTAACATTGCATGATTCCTGGAATTCATATTAAAAAAATTTTGAATTTCTTATTTTCCTTTTCTTATATGTTTTCGAAAAATCAAATAAAATACAAAAAAAATTAGAAAAATCATAAAAATCAAAATATTTTGTGTTTCTTGTTTGAGTCTTGTGTCAAGTCATAAGTTTGGTGTCAATTGCATGTTCATCTTTTTCTTGCATAAAATTTTCGAAAAATTCATGCATTCATAGTGTTCATCATGATCTTCAAGTTGTTCTTGATGAACTTTCTTGTTTGATCTTCATATTTTCTTGTTTTGTGTTGTATGGTGTTTTTCATATGCATTCTTGCATTCATAGAGTTTAAACATGAAAAATTTCTAAGTTTGGTGTCTTGCATGTTTTCTTTTCTTGAAAATTTTTCAAAAATATGTTCTTGATGTTCATCATGATCTTCAAAGTGTTCTTGGTGTTCATCTTGACATTCATAGTGTTCTTGCATGCATCATGTGTTTTGATCCAAAATTTTCATGCATTGAGTATTTTTAGTGTTTTTCTCTCTCATCAAAAAAAAAATTTCAAAAATCAAAAAATATCTTATCTTTTTAAATCTTATCTTTTTAAAATCTTTTTCAAAAATCATATCTTTTCCATTTTTTCATCATTTTCGAAAATTTCAAAAAATCTTTTTCAAAATATTTTCAAAATCTTTTTCTTATCTTTACATCATATTTTCGAAAATTGCATCAAAAATTAATGTTTTGATTCAAAAATTTCAAGTTTGTTACTTTCTTGTTAAGAAAGATTCAAATTTTAAGTTCTAGAATCATATCTTGTGATTTCTTGTGAGTCAAGTCATTAATTGTGATTTTAAAATTCAAATCTTTTTCAAAACTAACTTCAATAATATCTTTTCAAAAATATCTTTTCAAACTTATCTTTTCAAAAATCATATCTTTTTATCATATCTTTTTTTTCATATCTTTTATATCATATCTTTTTCAAAATTTTATCTTTTTCAAAAATTTGATTTTAAAATATATTTTCTAACTTCTTATCCTCTTATCTTTTCAAATTTGATTTTAATATCTTTTTCAACTAACTAATTAATTTTTTGTTTGTTTCTTATCTTTTTCAAAACCACCTAACTACTTTTCCCTCTCTAATTTTCAAAAATACCTCCCTCTTTTTCGAAAATTCTTTTTAATTAATTAATTGTTTCAAATTTTAGTTTTAAATTTTCGAAAATCACTAACCCATTTTTCAAAATTATTTTCGAATTTCTCTCCCCCTCATCTCTTTCTATTTATTTTATTTATTTACTAACACTTCTCTTCACCTCTCTTCATCTCCAATCACTGCCTCTATCCTCACCATTGTGATTGGATTCTCCACTTTTATTCCTTTCTTCTTCTACTAACAATAAGGAACCTCTTTACTGTGACATAGAGGATTCCTCTTTCTTTTCTTGTTCTCTTCTTCCCTATATGAGCAGGAGCAAGGACAAGAACATTCTTATTGGAACAGATCCTGAACCTGAAAGGACTCTGAAGAGGAAGTCAAGAGAAACTAAAAATCAACAATTCAGAGAAACCTCAAAAAAAAAAAAGAAAAAAGGAAAGACAAAAAGCTTCCACCTTCAAGTCATGGGAGATGGAAAGACTAATATAAGCCATCATAGCTCAGTGGTAGAACATGTGGCTGCAAATCAAGAGATTCCTGAGATACCTCAGGGAATAAGTTGTCCTCCACACAAATATTGGAAACAACTAAGGGGAGGAACACCAAAATTACTAGGGATCATGCAACAGAAGCAAGGAAGAGACATAAAGAAGCTCAAAAAGCACCATTGGATCTTCAAAAAAAGGCGCCACCCTCACTCAGGTGGACTCATTCCTTGTTCAAAAAATTTTTTTTCCTATTTTTCGTTTTTTTATATGTTTATCTATTACATGATCATTAGTATGTAGTAACTATGCCTTAAAGATTATGAATAATTCCATGAATCCTTCACCTCTCTTAAAAGAAAAATGTTTTAATTCAAAAGAACAAGAAGTACATAAATTTCGAAAATAGCTCTTGAATTTAGTTTAATTATATTGATGTGGTGACAATACTTTTTGTTTTCTGAATGAATGCTTGAACAGTGCATATGTCTTTTGATCTTGTTGTTTATGAATGTTAAAATTGTTGGCTCTTGAAAGAATGATGAACAAAGAGAAATGTTATTGATAATCTGAAAAATCATGAAATTGATTCTTGAAGCAAGAAAAAGCAGTGAAAAAGCAAAAGCTTGTGAAAAAAAAAAGAAAAAAAAATGGCAAAAAAAAATATATAAAAAGAAAAAGAAAAAGCAAGCAGAAAAAGCCAATAGCCCTTAAAACCAAAAGGAAAGGGTAAAAAGGATCCAAGGCTTTGAGCATCAATGGATAGGAGGGCCCAAGGAAATAAAATCCAGGCCTAAGCGGCTAAATAAAGCTGTCCCTAACCATGTGCTTGTGTCATGAAGGTCCAAGTGAAAAGCTTGAGACTGAATGGTTAAAGTCGTGATCCAAAGCAAAAGAGTGTGCTTAAGAGCTCTGGACACCACTAACTGGGGACTCTAGCAAAGCTGAGTCACAATCTGAAAAGGTTCACCCAGTTATGTGTCTGTGGCATTTGTGTATCCGGTGGTAATACTGGAAAACAAAGTGCTTAGGGCCACGGCCAAGACTCAAAAGTAGCTGTGTTCAAGAATCAACATGCTTAACTAGGAAATTCAATAACACTATCCGAAATTTTAAGCTCCTAGAGAAGCCAATCATTCTAAACTTCAAAGGAAAAAGTGAGATGCCAAAACTGTTCAGAAGCAAAAAGCTACAAGTCCCGCTCATCTAATTATAATTAATATTCATTGATATTCTGGAATTTATAGTATATTCTCTTCTTTTATCCTATTTGATTTTCAGTTGCTTGGGGACAAGCAACAATTTAAGTTTGGTGTTGTGATGAGCGGATAATTTATACGCTTTTTGGCATTGTTTTTAGGTAGTTTTTAGTAAGTTCAAGCTACTTTTAGGGATGTTTTCATTAGTTTTTATGTTAAATTCACATTTTTGGACTTTACTATGAGTTTGTGTATTTTTCTGGGATTTCAGGTAATTTCTGGCTGAAATTAAGGGACTTGAGCAAAACTCTAAAAAAGGCTGACAAAAGGACTGCTGATGCTGTTGGAATCTGACCTCCCTGCACTCAAAATGGATTTTCCGGAGCTACAGAACTCCAATTGGCGCGCTCTCAACGGCGTTGGAAAGTAGACATCCAGGGATTTCCAGCAATATATAATAGTCCATACTTTATTCGGAAATTGACGACGTAACTTGGCGTTGAACGCCAAGTTCATGCTGCTGTCTGGAGTTAAACGCCAGAAAAACGTCATGATCCGGAGTTGAACGCCCAAAACACGTCATAACTTGGAGTTCAACTCCAAGAGAAGCCTCAGCTCGTGGATTGATCAAGCTCAGCCCAAACATACACCAAGTGGGCCCCGAAAGTGGATTTATGCATCAATTACTTACTCATGTAAACCCTAGGAGCTAGTTTATTATAAATAGAACATTTAACTAATGTATTTGACATCTTTTGACCACTCTAAGTCTTTTAATCATTCGGTCACTTGATCAAGGAGAGGGCTGGCCATTCGGCCATGCCTGAACCTCTTTCACTTATGTAGTTTCAACGGTGGAGTTTCTGCACACCATAGATTAAGGGTGTGGAGCTCTGCTGTACCTCAAGTATTAATGAAGTTCTATTTTCTTTTATTCAAATCTCTCTTATTCTTATTCCAAGATATTCATTCGCACACAAGAACATGATGAAGGTGATGAGTAAATAACCCTCATCATCATTCTCACTTATGAACGCGCGTGATTGACAACCACTTCCGTTCTACATGCAACAGAGCTTGAATGTGTATCTCTTAGATTCCCCAACAGAATCTTCGTGGTATAAGCTAGATAGATGGCGGCATTTATGAGGATCCGGAAAGTCCAACCTTGTCTGTGGTGTTCCGAGTAGGATCCTGGGAATCCGGAAAGTCTAACCTTGTCTGTGGTATTCCGAGTAGGATTCCGGTAATGAATGACTGTGACGTGCTTCAAACTTGCAAGTGCTGGGCGTTAGTGACAGACGCAAAAGAATCAAGGGATTCTATTCCAGTAGGCGCGGGAACCAACCAGTGATTAGCCGTACTGTGACAGAGTGCGTGAGCATTAGTTTTCACTGCGAGGATGGGATGTAGCCATCAACCATGGGTGATGCCTCCAGACGATTAGCCGTGCGACTGACAACCGCATAGGATCATTTTCCCAAGAGGATTGAAAGTAGCCACCGCTGATGGTGAACCCCTAAACAAAGCTTGCCATGGAAAGGAGTAAGAAGGATTGAGTAGAAGCAGTAGAAGAGCAGGCGTCCGTGAGCCATACAGCATCTCCATGCACTTATCTGAAATTCCCACCAATGAATCTGCATAAGTCTTCTATCCCTTTTATTATTCCTTTTTATTTATTATTTATTCCAATAATCACAATTACCCTTTAATCTACCTAACTGAGATTTGCAAGGTGACCATAGCTTGCTTCATACCAACAATCTCTGTGGATTCGACCCTTACTCACGTAAGGTTTATTACTTGGACGACCCAGTACACTTGCTGGTTAGTTGAACGGAGTTGTGAATTCAGCTGCTGCCCCTTAGAAGCCTTCATCTCAAAATAATTAGAACATGGATCACAATTTCGTCCACCAAGTTTTTGGCGCCGTTGCCGGGGAACAATTAATTTCGAACAACAATTCAAACAATTGTTTCCAACCCACAATGGTGCCAAGTTTTTAATCCGGCAACAACACCAAGTTTTTGGCCTGAATCAGATTTTTGCTCAGGTCCCTCAATTTCAGCCAGAAAATACCTGAAATTATAGAAAAACACACAAACTCAGAAATGTGAATTATGCATAAAAACTAATAAAAACATCCCTAAAAGTAGCTAGATCCTACTAAAAACTACCAAAAAACAATGCCAAAAAGCATATAAATTATCCGCTCATCAGTGACTCTCCTAGTTTTCGCGCCTTCGCGCTTCTCCTTTTTCTGAAGTGATCATTGGGTGTGGGTTCGTTTGTTTGTTTCCGCCTTCCTCGCTTTCCCGTTTTACATGTTGGTCCTTTTTCCTTCTCTTATTTTTCCATGCCGTTCTTTTTACATTGAAAAGTTTTGATCTTGCTTGATTTTGTGTTGGAAAGCTTGAATATTTTCTATGTTTTTGTCGTGCCTGATTGCCTGTGATGTGTGTTCTCAGAGCTTTTTCGATTTGCATGAACCTTCTCTTATTTCCTGATAGTTGGTGCTTCTAGGGCTTTGAATGTTTTGTTACTATCTCTGATTGTGTCCTCTTATTTGAAGCTTTAGAGTAACGAGTTGATTGATTTCTGAGGTTGTGTCTTTGGTGATTTCCCTTTGCCATGCTTTGATGTATGACAGTTCCTTTTGTAAAGAGATGGTTATTTTGATAACTCTTTGATTTGCTTGTTTGAGGAGGGGGTTATTTCCTTGTTGAGAGATGTCGAGATGTAAGCTTTAGTCCTTACTCTGTTATTGCCTCCAAAGGATACCCCTGGACCTTGGGTTGTGTCCTGGGGTTTTCCTTTTTTTTGTTGCTGAGTCTGCTACTTGCTGTTTAATTTTATTGTCCGAGTTGTTGCCTAATTTTCCCGAGTTGTTTTGGTAGTAATCCAGTTTCTTCTTCTTCTTGCTGTAGGACTTAGTTGACCTCATGTTTTCTCGCAAAAATATTGTTGAGACCTCTTCCCAAGTCCCTAATGGCATGGCCGACTAGGTGGATTCTATAGTTCTAATGTGTGTTTCGTTGGTTGATTCTGAATTTTGTGAGCAGCTTAGGAAGTTTCATAGGATTTGTAGCAATGACAGTGATGAAAAGAATTATGAGCTTGTATCCTCTACTTCTGAAGAAAGAGTCTGTTTTTCTACTCGGATTGTTGGAGACCGTCCCTTTTTCTATACATATGACTTCTTTTTTAGTCAAATGAATATTACCCTTCCTTTCACTCCCTTTGAGACCAACCTGTTATGGTCTTGTAACGTAGCTCCATCCCAACTCCACCCCAATTCCTGGGATTTTATAAAAATATTTCAATTGCTGTGTCATGAACTGGGTGTCCTTGCTTCGCAATCCCTCTTCTTTTATCTCTTTGTTTTAACAAAGCCTGGGGTGGTTAAGAAGAAGGCTGCTTGGGTTTTTTTCTGCACTTCCCAAGGAAAGAAAGTCTTTTCCATGTATGATGAGTCTTTCTGTGATTTTAAAAACAATTTTTTCAAGGTCTGAGCTATTGAGGGAGCTCAGCCCTTTTTTCTAGATGAGAATAAAGAGCCCACTTTTCCTTTAGAGTGGCAAAAGAACGTTGTTGTGTCGAGGTATTCGTGGGAGATGTTGGACGAAGTCGAGTAGGCTTTTGTAAATGTATTGGAGAAGAATTAGGGGGAGCCCCCTATCTTGATACCAAGAGATTTCTAGGGGACCCCTCTCTTCTCCGTGTTGAACTGGGTAATGGTCGACTTCCCCTTTTCCCTGTTCTGTTTTGTTTATTCTGTTGTCTTGTTTCTTTCCTTATTTGTGACTTGACTTTGTTGGTCTTTATTGGTTTCAGAGATGGCCAAGACTTTGGATTCGATGAAGGCATTCAAGAAAGCCAAGAAGGCTACAGTAGCTCAGCTTGCTTCAGCCAAGGCTGCTGGAGAGAGGTCTTCCCAAGTTCCTCCTATAAAACCGGTCTCAGTTGCTTCTGGACCGAGAAGGATGATCCCTACTCCTCCATTTCATTTAGTTGATCCTCGTCAATCTTCTGTTGCCCCCTCTTCTCATGCTATAGGTCCTCCTCCAAAGAAACAAAAGACTGTCGAGCCTTTTGACTTTGATGCTCCTGATTTTGACGCTGTGGGGTTTGTTGATCAACAAATCACTCCCTACGGTGTTGTGCCTACAGACGATGTGTCCATCCTTCATCATTTAGAATTCATCACTCGAAACAGTATTAAGACGGCGCACATGGTAGCGGCCTTGTTTCGTACTGCTCAGGATGTTCTAGTGCATGAAACAAAGGCCTTCATGGAGGAGGCTAAGTCTAAATTTGACAGGATTAAAGGGTTGAAGGAGGAGCTTGAGTTGAAGGTGGAAAAGCTGGAAAAAGAGTTGGAGGGCGAGAAGACTCGGGCTACTGCTGCTGTAGCCATGGCAAATCTGGCTGAGGAGATGGCCCAGAAGCATAAGGATAGCTACGTTCGGACTTATAGGGAGATGGTAGAGTTCCAGGATAGTTTGGAATATGCTCGATCTGACTATGCCGAGCTCCAAGGTCATCTTGTGGGCAGTGTGACTGCTGCTTATGAGAATTTAAAGTCTCAGGTCCGAGTTCTTGCTCCCGAGCTCGACCTGTCTCTCTTCAGCTTAGATAATATTGTAGAGGATGGGAAGATTATCCCTGCCCCTGATGACGATAATGATGATGTAGATCCTCCCCCTGTGTCTTTGGATAAGGATTTCGTTGTCCCGACTTCTTCAACTGCTGCTACTGAGGTCAGCCAACCTGAGTCCACCCCTGATGCTCAAATTGTTGATGATGTCCCTATCTCGACTCGTCCTTCTTTGCTTACTGTTGTCAGTATCAAGAAGCATTTCCGGATGAAGACAACAAAAGTCCTCTTGAATTTTAGCATGTTTGCCTCGCCTTCAATACTCATATTAATGATAGATTTTGTCAAAGATGCCAAAGTAGCACCTTTGAAGCTGTCAACAATCTCTTTATATTTCTCACTCAATTTGCTCTATGTAACTTTTTCAGTTAAATGATCCCCCATAATATTTTAATATAAATAAATTATTTAAAAAGGCTCATTTTATTTTCTGTATTCAAATGAGTCTCAAATAAACAAAGAATGAACCGAAATAACTTAAGGAATAACAAAAAGATCAAAAAGAAAAAAATACAAATGCAAAAGATGGAAAGTATAATACCGCCGAAATTTATGCCCAACGCATCTCTTATTTTGGCAGGGGTTATGTATATTTTGTCATAGAGTGTCCAAGAATCCATGATAGACATTAAAGCAATAATCAATTTTCTCAAGAGCTTGTGAGAGATGTTCAATTCCGGGATATGTGCCAGTGTACCGAATCCCATTTCTTCAACAATAGTTTTCTTTTCTACACTCAATTCTTTGAACACCCTAGCTATTGATTTTGTTGAGTATCTCAGATCGTGAGTTTTTCGCAAGGATTTGAAATATTATGTTATGATATATTTATAATACCAAAATAGAGTTGATTTAATGTGTATATGCTTACATTATAATGTGGCTTTCTGGTGCACGAAATTGCAATAACACTTTTGCAATCCCACACAACTAACCAGCAAGTGCACTGGGTCGTCCAAGTAATACCTTGCGTGAGCAAGGGTCGATCCCACGGAGATTGTCGGCTTGAAGCAAGCTATGGTTATCTTGTAAATCTTAGTCAGGAGATCAGAAATTATCAGGATTGATTGTAAAAAGTAAAAGAACATGAAATGGTTACTTGTTTTGCAGTAATGGAGAATAGGCTGAGGCTTTGGAGATGCTCCATCTTCCGAATCTCTGCTTTCCTACTGTCTTCTTCATCAAACACGCAAGTCTCCTTCCATGGCAAGCTCATGTAGGGTTTCACCGTTGTCAATGGCTACCTCCCATCCTCGCAGTGAAAGCTAATGCACGCACTCTGTCACAGTACTGCCAATCACCGGTTTGGTTCCCTCCCCTACCGGAATAGAATCCCTCTTTTGCGTCTGTCATTAACGCCCAGTAGGTTACAGGTTTGAAGCACGTCACAGTCATTCAATCATTGAATCCTACTCAGGATACCACAGACAAGGTTTAGACCTTCCGGATCCTCTCGAATGCTGCCATCAGGTCCTGCCTATACCACGAAGATTCCGATTAAAGAACCCAAGAGATAACTACTCAATCTAAGATAGAACAGATGTGGTTGTCAGGCACGTGTTCATAGTTGAGAATGATGATGATTGTCACGGATCATCACATTCATCCGGATTAAGAACAAGTGTTATCTTAGAATCGAAGCAAGCATGATTGAATAAGAAACAGTAGTAATTGCATTAATCCATCAAGACACAGCAGAGCTCCTCACCCCCAACCATGGGGTTTAGAGGCTCATACTGTGGAAAGAAACGTGTACAAAATGTTATGGGGTCATAAGGTACGGATACAATGTCAAAAGATCCTATAAGTAGTAAACTAGTGTCCTAAGGTCTACAGAGATGAGTAAATGACAGAAAAATCCACTTCCGGGCCCACTTGGTGTGTGCTTGGGCTGAGCAATGAAGGAATTTCGTGTAGAGACCTTTTCTGGAGTTAAACGCCAGCTTTCATGCCAGTTTGGGCGTTTAACTCCAAATTTTATGCCAGTTCCGGCGTTTAACGCTGGAATTTCTGTAGGTGACTTTGAGCGCCGGTTTGGGCCATCAAATCTTGGGCAAAGTATGGACTATTATATATTGCTGGAAAGCCCAGGATGTCTACTTTCCAATGCCGTTGAGAGCGCGCCAATTGGGCTTCTGTAGCTCCAGAAAATCCACTTCGAGTGCAGAGAGGTCAGAATCCAACAGCATCTGCAGTCCTTTTCAGTCTCTGGATCAGATTTTTGCTCAGGACCCTCAATTTCAGTCAGAAAATACCTGAAATCACAGAAAAACACACAAACTCATAGTAAAGTCCAGAAAAGTGAATTTTAATTAAAAACTAATAAAAATATACTAAAAACTAACTAAAAGATACCAAAAACATACTAAAAACAATGCCAAAAAGCATACAAATTATCAGCTCATCACAACACCAAACTTAAATTGTTGCTTGTCCCCATGAAACTGAAAATCAAAATAGGATAAAAAGAAGAGAATATACTATAGACTCCAAAATATCAAAGAAACATAGCTCCAATTAGATGAGCGGGACTAGTAGCTTTTTGCCTCCGAACAGTTTTGGCATCTCACTCTATCCTTTGAAGTTCAGAATGATTAGCATCTATAAGAACTCAGAACTCAGATAGTGTTATTGATTCTCCTAGTTAAGTATATTGATTCTTGAACATAGCTAGTGTATGAGTCTTGGCTGTGGCCCAAAGCACTCGTCTTCCAGTATTACCACCGGATACATACATGCCACAGACACATAATTGGGTGAACCTTTTTAGATTGTGACTCAGCTTTGCTAAAGTCCCCAATTAGAGGTGTCCAGGGTTCTTAAGCACACTCTTTTGCCTTGGATCACAACTTTATTTCTTTCTTTTTCTTTTTCTTTTCTTTTTTTTTTCGAAAATTTTTTTTTTCATATTTTTTTTTTCACTGCTTTTTCTTGCTTCAAGAATCAAATTGATGATTTTTCAGATCCTCAATAACAGTTCTCTTTCCCCTCATTCTTTCAAGAGCCAACAATTTTAACATTCTTAAAACAACAAATTCAAAAGACATATGCACTGTTCAAGCATTCATTCAGAAAACAAAAAGTATTGTCACCACATCAAACTAATTCAACTAGTTTTCAGAGATAGATTTCGAAACCCTGTACTTCTTGTTCTTTTGTGATTAAAGCATTTTTCTTTTAAGAGAGGTGATGGATTCATAGGACATTCATAGCTTTAAGGCATAAACTTAAATTTTATTAATTATGAACTAAGAACAAGACTCAAATATAGATATAAGATGAAACTAAAAAAAAATAAATAGAAAACAAAACAAAAAAAACGCAAACATAGGCTCCTAATAATAGAGGTTTTCACAGAGTTAGAACTCAACAACCTTGATTTTGAGAAGTGGATGCTCCCTCAGCTTGAGAGGAGAGCTTTTGGCGTTTCATCTCTTGAATTTCACGCCCTTGCTTCTCTTGTTCCTTCCATTGTCTTCTTGGTGATTGGATGTTCTATGGGTATGAGTTCATCTTCTTCTATCTTCACCCCAGCCTCTTTACAGAGCAAGGAGATCAAGCTTGGGTAAGCCAATTTGGTTACAGTGGAATTCCTATTTGCAATTGTGTAGATCTCACAGGCAATCATATGATGAACCTCCACTTCTTTTCCAAGCATGATGCAATGAATCATCACTGCTCTCTTGATGGTGACCTTAGAACGGTTGCTAGTGGGCAATATGGAATGCCCAATAAAGTCTAGCCAACCTCTTGCAATTGGTTTGAGGTCTCCCCTCTTGAGTTGGTTTGGGACACCCTTAGAATTGGTTATCCACTTAGTTCCAGGGAGGCATATGTCCTCTAGAACTTGATCCAACCCCTTATCTACTCTCACCATCCTCCTATTAAAGGAATCAGGATCATCTTGCAGTTGAGGCAACTTGAAGATTTCTCTTATTTTGTCCAGATGAAAGTATATAACTTTCCCTCTGACCATGGTTCTGTAGGTATGGTAAGCGGTTCCAGTCATTCTCTGCTTATCTGTTAGCCACAGATTTGAGTAGAATTTCTGAACCATGTTCCTTCCAACCTTTGTTTCAGGATTGGTTAGAACTTCCCATCCTCTGTTTCGAATTTGCTCTTGGATCCCCGGATATTCATCTTCTTTCAGATCAAATTTAACTTCCGGGATCACTGACCTCAGACCCATTATTTTATGATAATGGTCTTCATGTTCTTTGGTTAAGAACTTCTCTTCATTCCAAAGATTCTTTGGATTATTCTCTTTCTTGCCTCTTAAATTGGTTTGTTTTCCCTTAGGAGCCATGATATTGATGAATCTTGGCTTAGTGATCACGGAAAAGCACACCAAACTTAGAGGTTTGCTTGTCCTCAAGCAAAAGAGAAGAGAGAAGAGAGGGGGAGGAAGAGAAAATTCGAATGGTGTGGTTGGAAGAGGGGAACAAACGTGTATTTATAAGGTGGGGAGGGGAGTTTTCGAAAAAAAAAAGAGGAATTTGAAAAGAGATTTGAGAAGATATGAGAAGAAATTGAGAAAAGGGTGAAATTTTTGAACAATGTTTGTAATTGATTTGAAATAAATTTGAAAAATGGTTTTGATTTTTTGAAGATTTGAAAGTGAATGATGAATGATTGAAGTGTGATTTTGTAGAAAAGCATGGGTGAGAAAAGGAAAGTTTGAAAAAATTTGATTTGAAAACAAAATTGTGGTCCCCCCACCAAGCTGGCGTTAAACGCCCAGAATGGCACCCATTCTGGCGTTTAACGCCCATTTGTTGCCCCATTTGGGCGTTTAACGCCCAGCCAGGTACCCTGGCTGGCGTTAAACGCCAGAAATTCTTCCTCACTGGGCGTTTTTTCAAAACGCCCAGGATGCTGCACACCTGGCGTTAAACGCCCAGAATGGTGCCCATTCTGGCGTTTAACGCCCAAAATGGTACCATTACTGGCGTTAAACGCCCAGAATGGTGCCCATTCTGGCGTTTAACGCCCAAAATGCCCCTTACTGGCGTTTTTTCGCCAGTAAGCTCATTTTCTCTGCTTTTTGAGCTGAATCCTTCTGTAACTCTGTGAATTCCTTCATTTGTGATATTTGCCTTTGTAAGAACAATTCATACAACCTTCTAATGACTGGGTTGCCTCCCAGCAAGCGCTTCTTTACTGTCTTTAGCTGGACTTTCACTGGGAATCACTCAAGTCTCAGTTTTGAGCATTCCTGCTCAAAATTTCCTTCAAGATAGTGCTTGATTCTCTGTCCATTAACAATGAACTTCTTGTCAGAATCAATATCCTGAAGCTCAACATATCCATATGGTGATACTCCTGTAATCACATACGGACCCCTCCACCGGGATTTGAGTTTTCCTGGAAACAATTTGAGCCTGGAGTTGAAGAGCAGAACTTTTTGTCCTGGCTCAAAGACTCTGGTTGACAATCTCTTGTCATGCCACTTCTTTGCCTTTTCCTTATAAATTTTTGCATTTTCAAAGGCATTGAGTCTGAACTCCTCTAGCTCATTTAGCTGGAGCAGTCTTTTCTCACCAGCTAATTGTGCATCCATGTTTAGGAATCTGGTTGCCCAGTAGGCTTTGTGTTCCAGTTCCACAGGCAAATGACAGGCCTTTCCATACACCAATTGGTATGGAGAGGTTCCTATAGGAGTCTTGAATGCTGTTCTGTATGCCCACGGAGCATCATCCAAGCTCTTTGCCCAATCCTTTCTTCGGGCTATCACAGTCCGTTCTAGGATTCTTTTTAGCTCTCTGTTAGAGACTTCAGCTTGCCCATTTGTCTGTGGATGATACGGAGTTGCCACTTTATGGCTGATTCCATATCTAACCATAGCAGAGTATAGCTGTTTATTGCAGAAATGAGTGCCCCCATCACTGATTAGTACTCTGGGAACACCAAATCTGCTGAAAATGTTCTTCTGGAGGAATTTCAGTACAGTCTTGGTATCATTAGTGGGTGTAGCAATTGCTTCTACCCACTTAGATACATAGTCTACTGCCACCAGAATGTAAGTGTTTGAGTATGATGGTGGGAATGGCCCCATGAAGTCAATTCCCCATACATGAAACAATTCTATCTCTAATATCCCTTGTTGAGGCATGGCATATCCGTGAGGCAGATTACCAGCTCTTTGGCAACTGTCACAGTTACGCACAAACTCTCGGGAGTCTTTATAGAGAGTAGGCCAGTAGAATCCACACTGGAGAACTTTAGTGGCTGTTCGCTCACTTCCAAAATGTCCTCCATAATGTGATCCATGGCAGTGCCATAGGATCTTTTGTGCTTCTTCTCTGGGTACACACCTGCGGATCACTCCGTCAGCACATCTCTTAAAGAGATATGGTTCATCCCAAAGGTAGTACTTGGCATCTGAAATTAGTTTCTTTCTCTGCACACTGCTGTACTCCTTGGGTATGAACCTTACAGCTTTATAATTTGCAATGTCTGCAAACCATGGAGCTTCCTGAATGGCAAAGAGTTGCTCATCTGGGAAAGTCTCAGAGATCTCAGTAGAAGGGAGGGACGTCCCAGCTACTGGTTCTATCCGGGACAGATGATCAGCCACTTGGTTCTCTGTCCCTTTTCTGTCTCTTATTTCTATATCAAACTCTTGCAGAAGCAACACCCATCTTATAAGCCTGGGTTTTGAATCCTGCTTTGTGAATAAGTATTTAAGAGCAGCATGGTCAGTGTACACAATCACCTTTGATCCCACTAAGTAGGATCTAAACTTGTCAATGGCATAGACCACTGCAAGCAACTCTTTTTCTGTGGTTGTGTAATTCTTCTGTGCATCATTTAGAACACGGCTAGCATAATAAATGACATGCAGAAGTTTGTTATGCCTCTGTCCCAACACTGCACCAATGGCATGATCACTGGCATCACACATTAATTCAAATGGTAATGCCCAATCTGGTGCAGAGATGACTGGTGCTGTGACCAGTTTAGCTTTCAGGGTCTCAAATGCCTACAAACACTGTGTGTCAAACACAAATGGCGTGTCAGCAGCTAACAGGTTACTCAAAGGTTTAGCAATTTTCGAAAAATCCTTGATAAACCTTCTATAGAATCCTGCATGCCCCAGAAAGCTTCTGATTGCCTTAACATTGGCAGGTGGTGGTAATTTTTCAATTACCTCTACCTTTGCCTTATCCACCTCTATTCCCTTGCTTGAAATTTTGTGCCCAAGGACAATTCCTTCAGTCACCATAAAGTGACATTTCTCCCAGTTTAAAACCAGGTTAGTCTCTTGGCATCTTTTCAGGACAAGTGATAGGTGGTTAAGACAGGAGCTAAATGAGTCTCCATATACTGAAAAGTCATCCATGAAGACTTCCAGAAATTTCTCTACCATATCTGAGAAGATAGAGAGCATGCACCTTTGAAAGGTTGCAGGTGCATTGCACAGACCAAAAGGCATCCTTCTGTAGGCAAACACGCCAGAAGGGCAAGTAAATGCTGTTTTCTCTTGGTCTTGAGGATCTACTGCAATTTGGTTGTAGCCTGAATAGCCATCCAAAAAGCAGTAGTAGTCATGACCAGCTAGTCTTTCTAGCATTTGGTCTATGAATGGTAAAGGAAAATGATCCTTTCTGGTGGCTGTATTGAGTCTTCTGTAGTCAATACACATGCGCCACCCTGTGACTGTTCTTGTAGGAACCAGTTCATTTTTTTCATTATGAACCACTGTCATGCCTCCCTTTTTGGGAACAACTTGGACAGGGCTCACCCAGGGGCTATCAGAAATAGGATAAATAATCCCAGCCTCTAGTAATTTAGTGACCTTTCTGCACCACCTCCTTCATGGCAGGATTTAGCCTCCTCTGTGGTTGAACCACTGGTTTGGCATTATCCTCCAATAGGATCTTGTGCATGCATCTAGCTGGGCTAATGCCCTTGAGATCACTGATGGACCACCCAAGAGCTGTCTTGTGTGTCCTTAGCACTTTAATCAGTGCTTCCTCTTCCTGTGGATTTAAAGCTGAGCTTATAATCACTGGAAAAGTGTCACCCTCTCCCAGAAATGCATATTTCAAGGATGATGGTAGTGGTTTGAGTTCAGGCTTAGGAGGCTTATCCTCCTCCTGAGGAATTTTCGAAAATTCCTTTGCCTCCTCTGGCTCTTCCTGATCAGTTTGAGCATCTTTGAAGATGTCCTCAAGCTCTGATTCTAGGCTTTCAGCCATATTGATCTCTTCTACCAGAGAGTCAATAATGTCAGCATCCATACAGTCCTCTGGTGTGTCTGGATGCTGCATAGCTTTTACAGCATTCAACTTGAACTCATCCTCATTGACTCTCAGGGTTACTTCCCCTTTTTGTACATCAATGAGAGTTCGTCCAGTTGCTAGGAAGGGTCTTCCTAGAATGAGAGTTGCACTCTTGTGCTCCTCCATTTCCAGCACCACAAAGTCAGTTGGAAAGGCAAATGGCCCAACTTTTACAATCATGTCCTCTATTATGCCTGATGGGTGTTTAATGGAGCCATCAGCAAGTTGGAGGCATATCCTGGTTGGTTTGACTTCTCCAATCAACCCAAGCTTTCTGATAGTGGATGCAGGTATTAGATTGATGCTTGCTCCAAGATCACATAAAGTTGTCTTGGTGCAAGTGCCTTCTAATGTGCATGGTATCAGAAAGCTTCCAGGATCTTGAAGCTTTTCTGGTAAGCTTTTTAGAATGACTGCACTGCATTCTTCAGTGAGAAACACTTTTTCAGTTTCTCTCCAATCCTTCTTATGACTTAAGATTTCCTTCATGAACTTAGCATAAGAAGGTATTTGCTCAAGTGCCTCTGCAAAAGGGATCTTTATTTCAAGAGTCCTTAAATAATCTGCAAAGCGGGCAAATTGCTTATCCTGTTCCGCCTTGCGGAGTTTCTGAGGATAAGGCATCTTGGCTTGATATTCTTCAACCTTAGATGCTGCAGGTTTATTCCTTACAGAAGTGGTTGAAGAAGCCTTGTTAGAGGGATTACTGTCAGCACTCTCAGGTGTCTGATTTTCCCTTGGCGTTTGGACGCCAGGAATGGGTGGAAAATGGGCGTTTAACGCCAACTTTTCCCCCTTTTCTGGCGTTTGAACGCCAGAACTGGGCAAGGAATGGGCGTTTAACGCCAGCTTTCCTTCCCTTTCTGGCGTTTGAACGCCAATATTCCTCTCTGGGCTCTTACTGTCCTCAGAGGGATTTTGAACAGTGGGTTGGTTGTCCTCTGTTAATTGTTCCTTGTTTGGCTTTTTGCTCTTTTGAGCAGTGTTATTCAAGGTCTTCCCACTCCTCAATTGAACTGCTTGACACTCCTCTGTTATCTGTTTAGATATTTGCTATTTTGCTTGATTCAACTGTAGTTCTATGCTTTTATTAGAAACTTTAGTTTCATGGAGCATCTCTTTAAATTCTGCTAACTGTTCAGTCATCAGGAGCAATTGTTGATTAAGCTCATTCATCTGTTCTTGAGGATTAGGATCAGTGACTAATGCCATGACCTCCTCCTTTGGAACGAACTCATTGCTAGAATATAAGTATTGGTTTCTAGCAACAATGTCTATAAGCTCTTGAGCTTCTTCAATTGTCTTCCTCATGTGTATAGATCCACCAGCTGAGTGGTCTAAGGACATCTGAGCTTTTTCTGTAAGCCCATAGTAGAAAATGTCTAACTGGACCCACTCTGAAAACATTTCAGAGGGACATTTCCTTAGCATACCTCTATACCTCTCCCAGGCATTATAAAGGGATTCATTATCCTCTTGTTTAAAGCCTTGGATGTCCAGCCTTAGCTGTGTCATCCTTTTTGGAGGGTAAAAATGATTCAGGAATTTGTCTGATAACTGTTTCCATGTCTTTATGCTTGCTGTAGGTTGGTTATTTAACCACCTTTTAGCTTGATCTTTTACAGCAAATAGAAACAGTAATAGTCTGTAGACATCCTGATCTACCTCTTTATCATGTACTGTGTCAGCAATTTGTAAGAACTGTGCCAAAAACTCAGTAGGTTCTTCCTGTGGAAGACCGGAATACTGGCAATTTTGCTGCACTATGATAATGAGTTGAGGATTTAGCTCAAAGCTGCTTGCTTTGATGGGAGGTATACAGATGCTACTCCCATATGCAGCTGTAATGGGGTTAGCATAAGACCCCAGAGTCCTCTTGGACTGATTAATTCCACTTAAGTCCATAATGGACAAAAGGGAAATGAGAATGATTGCAAAGAGATAAATTTTGTTTATTTTTATTTTTTTTATTTATTTTTTTTTTGAAATAACCGAAAAAAATAAAATACAATAAAATAAAACAAAAGAAAAATAAAATAAAATTCGAAAATTAAAAACAATAAAATAAGATCAAAGCAAATTGAGAACTGAATCAATTAGTGAAAAAAAAAGATTTTGAAAACAGCAATTAAGAAGATATGATTGAAAAATTTTTATGAAAAAGATTTGATTCTTAAAAAGAGAAAAGAGAAAAACAGCAAAAAGACACCAAACTTAAAATTTTTAGAAATCAAACACTAATTTTTCGAAAATTTTAAAGGAAAAACACAAAGAGGACACCAAACTTAGAACTTTTATGAATCAAAACGGGACTAGGAACAAGAAAAATTCGAAAGTTAAAAGAAGAAAAACAAAAAGCATGCAATTGACACCAAACTTAGAATATGAAACTAGACTCAACTAAAAAAACTCTAAACCAACAAAAATAAGACAGTCCTAATCTAAGCAACAAGATAAGCCGTCAGTTGTCCAATCTCGAACAATCCCCGGCAACGGCGCCAAAAACTTGGTGCACGAAATTGCAATAACACTTTTGCAATCCCGCACAACTAACCAGCAAGTGCACTGGGTCGTCCAAGTAATACCTTGCGTGAGCAAGGGTCGATCCCACGGAGATTGTCGGCTTGAAGCAAGCTATGGTTATCTTGTAAATCTTAGTCAGGAGATCAGAAATTATACGGATTGATTGTAAAAAGTAAAAGAACATGAAATGGTTACTTGTTTTGCAGTAATGGAGAATAGGCTGAGGCTTTGGAGATGCTCCATCTTCCGAATCTCTGCTTTCCTACTGTCTTCTTCATCAAACACGCAAGTCTCCTTCCATGGCAAGCTCATGTAGGGTTTCACCGTTGTCAATGGCTACCTCCCATCCTCGCAGTGAAAGCTAATGCACGCACTCTATCACAGTACTGCCAATCACCGGTTTGGTTCCCTCCCCTACCGGAATAGAATCCCTCTTTTGCGTCTGTCACTAACGCCCTGTAGGTTACAGGTTTGAAGCACGTCACAGTCATTCAATCATTGAATCCTACTCAGAATACCACAGACAAGGTTTAGACCTTCCGGATCCTCTCGAATGCTGCCATCAGGTCCTGCCTATACCACGAAGATTCCGATTAAAGAACCCAAGAGATAACTACTCAATCTAAGATAGAACAGATGTGGTTGTCAGGCACGTGTTCATAGTTGAGAATGATGATGATTGTCACGGATCATCACATTCATCCGGATTAAGAACAAGTGTTATCTTAGAATCGAAGCAAGCATGATTGAATAAGAAACAGTAGTAATTGCATTAATCCATCAAGACACAGCAGAGCTCCTCACCCCCAACCATGGGGTTTAGAGGCTCATACTGTGGAAAGAAACGTGTACAAAATGTTATGGGGTCATAAGGTACGGATACAATGTCAAAAGATCCTATAAGTAGTAAACTAGTGTCCTAAGGTCTACAGAGATGAGTAAATGACAGAAAAATCCACTTCCGGGCCCACTTGGTGTGTGCTTGGGCTGAGCAATGAAGGAATTTCGTGTAGAGACCTTTTCTGGAGTTAAACGCCAGCTTTCATGCCAGTTTGGGCGTTTAACTCCAAATTTTATGCCAGTTCCGGCGTTTAACGCTGGAATTTCTGTAGGTGACTTTGAGCGCCGGTTTGGGCCATCAAATCTTGGGCAAAGTATGGACTATTATATATTGCTGGAAAGCCCAGAATGTCTACTTTCCAATGCCGTTGAGAGCGCGCCAATTGGGCTTCTGTAGCTCCAGAAAATCCACTTCGAGTGCAGGGAGGTCAGAATCCAACAGCATCTGCAGTCCTTTTCAGTCTCTGGATCAGATTTTTGCTCAGGACCCTCAATTTCAGTCAGAAAATACCTGAAATCACAGAAAAACACACAAACTCATAGTAAAGTCCAGAAAAATGAATTTTAATTAAAAACTAATAAAAATATACTAAAAACTAACTAAAAGATACCAAAAACATACTAAAAACAATGCCAAAAAGCATACAAATTATCCGCTCATCACTTTCCCTTTTTTGAGACAGTCATCTTTTGTATTTTTGCTGTAAGAAACAAAAGATTTGGTTAATACTCCAAATACTTAACAGTAGTATCAAATAAACCTAACTCAATTCACAAATGAACCGAATTTGGTTCAGATTTGAACAAAACCTCATAAATATTCAATCAGCAAGAAAAGCACATTTTCAATTATTTCTGCATGAAAATGAACTCAAATAAACTAAGAGATGAACCAAAGTATTTATTAGAACCAAATACTTACGTTGGTCTTTTTAATTTAGGTAATAATTTTTGTTTAATTAATCACATGAAATTTTTGTTTAATTGTTAGTAGCACAACACCTGATCCTCAACAACAAATCCTTGCGGTTTGAGAAGAAACTCAGTCTCAACCTTTGGATATGTGAATTTTTCAACTTACTTTCCTATTCTAATAAAAAGAGTTCCTATTCTAATCATTCAACATTAACTTATTACTTGTTTACCTTTATTAGAGTTCCTATTGTAATGGCTCTTCCATGTTCTCCTGTGGAAGAGATAATAAAACATCAAAAGATCGTTACCTCTGTCCCTTGAAAAACTCAAACAGAAGAAGCTTCGGTTAATAAGTAAGTTGTACTTAAAATTCTTTATTTAGTTTTGATGGTATATGATAATAACTTCGGTTCATTATTGAACACTTCTATTTAATCCAGCTGCCCTGTGGAACTCCAACACCAGGCCTACGAAGAAACTCCGTCAACGGATTGGAGTAAGAAGCTCCTCTTAATGTGTACGTTCCACTTAAAATCCTTTTTACTAGTTATGATAGTATATAATAGTAATTTCACTTCATTATTGAACTTCTTTCTATTTAATACAGCTGCCCTCCGAAACCCCAATAGCAAGCATGCGAAGAAGTTCTGGCAAGGAAATCGGAGCAAGAAGCTCCTCTTAATGTGTAAGTTCTACTTAAAATCATTTTTATTACTTTTGATGATATCAAATAGTAATTTTAGTTTATTCCTTAGTTTATTTGAGGTTCATTTGAATTCAGAAATGAATTTGATATGTTCTTGTTGATGATTGAGCTTTTTTGACAGCTAGTTTAAATCTGAAATAATTTCGGCTCATTATTGAACTCTTTTCTGTTTAATTCAGCTGCCCTCTAGAACCCCAACACCAGGCTTGCGAAGATTCTTCTGCAAGGCAAACGGAGTAAGAAGCTCCGACAGATATTGTGGTAAGCCAATTTTTTATTCTTTAAACAATTTTTTTATGAAGAATTTTATTTGTTTTTGTTGATGATTGAGCTTTCTTGACTATTAGTTCAAATATGATGTAATTTCAGTTCATCTCTTAGTTTAGTTGAGTTCATTTGTATGTAGAAATAAATTGAAAATGTGCTTTTCTTGCTGATTAGTGTTTATGATGTTTTGTTCAAATTTGAACCAAATTCGGTTAATTTCTTAGTTTAATTGAGCTTCATTTGAATCCAGAAATGAATTTGACGTGTTCTTCTTGATAATTGAGCTTTTTTTACTACTAATTCAAATCTGATGTAATTTCGGTTTATTTGTTATTTAGCTGAGGTTCTGTTCATACCCAGGGTCGAGGTGTCCGACCCGGGATATTCGACAGCCAAAGCGACCGACCTCTTCAGGTCAGGACAACCTGACCTCTTCCCAAAAAGCTCGGTCAAGTCCCTAGGAAAGCCCAGAGAAGGGCCCAAATAGAGGAACACGCCTCAAATCCTAAGGTGGCCCAAGCCTACAGAGAGAAGGGCGGTTCCTGATTAGCGGATAATTTATACGCTTTTTGGCATTGTTTTTAGTATGTTTTTAGTATGATCTAGTTAGTTTTTAGTATATTTTTATTAGTTTTTAGTTAAAATTCACTTTTCTGGACTTTACTATGAGTTTGTGTGTTTTTCTATGATTTCAGGTATTTTCTGGCTGAAATTGAGGGACCTGAGCAAAAATCTGATTCAGAGACTGAAAAGGACTGCAGATGCTGTTGGATTCTGACCTCCCTGCACTCGAAGTAGATTTTCTGGAGCTACAGAAGCCCAATTGGCGCGCTCTCAACGGCGTTAACAAGTAGACATCCTGGGCTTTCCAGCAATATATGATAGTCCATACTTTGCCCAAGATTTGATGTCCCAAACCGGCGTTCAAAGTTACCCTCAAAATTCCCAGCGTTAATCGCCGGAACTGGCACCAAAGTGGGAGTTAAACGCCCAAACTGGCACAGAAGCTGGCGTTTAACTCCAAGAAGAGTCTCTACACGAAAATGCTTCATTGCTCAGCCCAAGCACACACCAAGTGGGCCCGGAAGTGGATTTTTATGTCATTTACTCATCTTTGTAATTCTTAAGCTACTAGTTCCCTATAAATAGGACCTTTTACTATTGTATTTTCATCTTTTGATCACTTTAGATCTCTAGATCATCTTTGGACATCTAGTTCTTAGATCATTGGGGGGGCTGGCCTCATGGCCATGCCTAGACCTTGTTCTTATGTATTTTCAACGGTGGAGTTTCTACACACCATAGATTAAGGTGTGGAGCTCTGCTGTACCTCGAGTATTAATGCAATTACTATTGTTCTTCTATTCAATTCAGCTTGTTCTTGTTCCAAGATATCACTTGTTCTTCAACTTGATGAATGTGATGATCCGTGACACTCATCATCATTCTCACCCATGAACGTGTGACTGACAACCACCTCCGTTCTACCTTAGATTGAGTGAATATCTCTTGGATTCCTGATACACGACGCATGGTTGATCGCCTGACAACCGAGCGCCCGCCTGACAACCGAGCCAGCCATTCCGTGAGATCAGAGTCTTCGTGGTATAGGCAAGAACTGATGGCGGCATTCAAGAGAATCCGGAAGGTCTAAACCTTATCTGTGGTATTCTGAGTAGGATTCAATGATTGAATGACTGTGATGTGCTTCAAACTCCTGAGGGCGGGGCGTTAGTGACAAACGCAAAAGAATCACTGGATTCTATTCCGGCCTGATTGAGAACCGACAGATGGATAGCCGTGCCGTGACAGGGTGCGTTGAACATTTCCACTGAGAGGATGGGAGGTAGCCACTAACAACGGTGAAACCCTTGCATAAGCTTGCCATGGAAAGGAGTAAGAAGGATTGGATGAAGACAGTAGGAAAGCAGAGAGACGGAAGGGACAAAGCATCTTCATATGCTTATCTGAAGTTCTCACCAATGGAATACATAAGTATCTCTATCTTTATCTTTATGTTTTATTCATATATCATCCATAACCATTTGAGTCTGCCTGACTAAGATTTACAAGGTGACCATAGCTTGCTTCATACCAACAATCTCCGTGGGATCGACCCTTACTCGCGTAAGGTTTATTACTTGGACGACCCAGTGCACTTGCTGGTTAGTTGTGCGGAGTTGTGATAAAGAGTTGAGATTGCAATGAGCGTACCATGTTGATGGCGCCATTGATGATCACAATTTCATGCACCAAGTTTTTGGCGCCGTTGCCGGGGATTGTTTTGTGTATGGACAACTGACGGTTTATCTTGTTGCTTAGATTAGGTAATTTTTTTTTCAAAATTTCTTTAAAAATGAATTCTAGAGTTTCATGGTGATTTGTTGGAATCTGGCTGGCTGAGAAGCCATGTCTAATATTATTGGACCGAGGTTTCAACTTATCATCACAAGAGCTTGTTGATTTCTATCAATCTTGCTATTGGAGCAATGATCTGCTAAGGCTTGGCTGGCCATTGGCCATGTCTAGTGTTTTGGACCGAAGCTTTCTTTGAAAGCTTGGCTGGCTGTGAAGCCATGTCTAATTCCTAGACCGGAGTCTTAGACTAGCATTGCAATGATTCCTGGAATCCAAATTAAGAATTCTGAAACCTTTATTTTCTATTTTCATATAATTTTCGAAAAAGCACAAAAAATTTACAAAATCATAAAAAACCAAAAAAAGATTTTATGTTTCTTGTTGAGTCTAGTGTCTTATTTTAAGTTTGGTGTCTTGCATGCATTGTTTATTTGATCTTGGTTCTATTTTCAAGTCAATAGTACAGGGAACTGAAGATTCAGAACATGCAGCAGAGGAATTACACAGAAAAAGCTGGGCGTTCAAAACGCCCAGTGAAGAAGGACAGACTGGCGTTTAAACGCCAGCCAGGGTGCCTGGTTGGGCGTTTAACGCCCAAAAAGGTAGTGCATTGGGCGTTAAACGCCAGAATGTGCATCATTCTGGGCGTTTAACGCCAGGATGGCACAAGAGGGAGGATTTTGTTTTCAAATCAATTTTTTTTCAAGTTTTCAAAATTTTTTCAAAATCAAATCATATCTTTTCAATCAAATCTTTTTCAAAATCAATTTCTTTCCTTTTTCAAAGATACTTGCTAACAATTAATGATTTGATTGAACATTTCAAGTATGTTGCCTTTTCTGTTGAGAGAGGTTTAATGTTTGAATCATATCTTTTCTTGTTAGGCAAGTCATTAATTTTTAAAATCAAATCTTTTTAAATTGTTTTTCAAATCATATCTTTTCAATCATATCTTTTTAATCACATCTTTTTCAAAAATAGTTTTCAATCATATCTTTTTGATTTCTAATTTCAAAATCTTTTTCAAAAATTACTTGATTTTTTTCCCACTCTTGGTTTTCGAAAATCAATTAAAGTTTTTCAAAATATTTTCAAAATCTTTCACTTAAATTTCGAAACTTTCTTCCCCTCTTCTCACATCCTTCTATTTATGGAGTACCACTCCTTCTCAATGCACAATTCGAACTCTATCTGATTAAGTTCGAATTCTTCTACCTCTTCCTTCTAATTTTCTTCTTCTCTGACACCTCAAGGAATCTCTATACTGTGACATAGAGGATTCCACATTTTCTTGTTCTCTTCTCTTTCATATGAGCAGGAACAAAGACAAAGGCATTCTTGTTGAAGCTGACCCTGAACCTGAAAGGACCTTGAAGCGAAAGCTAAGAGAAGCTAAGGCACAACTCTCTGTAGAGGACCTAACAGAAATCTTCAAAGAAGAAGAAACCATGGCAGCCGAAAACAATAACAATGTCAACAATGCAAGGAAGGTGCTTGGTGACTTTACTGCACCTACTCCCGACTTCTATGGGAGAAGCATCTCTATCCCTGCCATTGGAGCAAACAACTTTGAGCTTAAACCTCAATTAGTTTCTCTAATGCAACAGAATTGCAAGTTCCATGGACTTCCATTGGAAGATCCTCATCAGTTTTTAGCTGAATTCTTGCAAATCTGTGACACTGTCAAGACTAATGGGGTTGACCCTGAGGTCTACAGACTTATGCTATTCCCTTTTGCTGTAAGAGACAGAGCTAGAATATGGTTGGACTTACAACCTAAAGACAGCCTGAACTCTTGGGAAAAGCTAGTCAATGCCTTCTTGGCAAAGTTCTTTCCACCTCAAAAATTGAGTAAGCTTAGAGTGGAAGTCCAAACCTTCAGGCAGAAGGAAGGTGAATCCCTTTATGAAGCTTGGGAAAGATACAAACAATTGATCAGAAAATGTCCTTCTGACATGCTTTCTGAATGGAGCATCATAGGTATTTTCTATGATGGTCTGTCTGAACTATCCAAGATGTCTTTAGATAGCTCTGCTGGAGGATCTCTTCATCTGAAGAAGACGCCTACAGAAGCTCAAGAACTAATTGAAATGGTTGCAAATAACCAATTCATGTACACTTCTGAAAGGAATCCTGTGAACAATGGGACTAATCAGAAGAAAGGAGTTCTTGAGATTGATACTCTGAATGCCATTCTGGCTCAGAATAAAATATTGACTCAGCAAGTCAATTTGATTTCTCAAAGTCTGTCTGGAATGCAAAATGCACCAAGCAGTACTAAGGATGCTTCATTTGAAGAAGAAGCTTATGATCCTGAGAACCCTTCAATGGAAGAGGTGAATTACATGGGAGAACCCTATGGAAACACCTATAATTCTTCATGGAAAAATCATCCAAATTTCTCATGGAAGAATCAAGAGAGACCTCAACAAGGTTTCAACAACAATAATGGTGGAAGAAACAGGTTTAGCAATGGCAAGCCTTTTCCATCATCTTCTCAGCAACAGACAGAGAATTCTAAGAAGAACCACTCTGACTTAGCAACCATGGTCTCTGATCTAATCAAAACCACTCAAAGTTTCATGACTGAAACAAGGTCCTCCATTAGGAACTTGGAGGCACAAGTGGGAAAGCTGAGCAAGAAAGTTACTGAACTCCCTCCTAGTACTCTTCCAAGCAATACAGAAGAAAATCCAAAAGGAGAGTGCAAGGCCATCAACATGGCCGAATTTGGAGAGGAGGAAGAGGCAGTGAACGCCACTGAGGAAGACCTCAATGGGCGTGCACTGACCTCTAATGAGTTCCCTAATGAGGAACCATGGGAATCTGAGGCTCAAAATGAGACCATAGAGATTCCACTGGACTTACTTCTGCCATTCATGAGCTCTGATGAGTATTCTTCCTCTGAAGAGGATGAGTATGTCACTGAAGAGCAAGTGGCTAAATACCTTGGAGCAATCATGAAGCTAAATGACAAGTTGTTTGGTAATGAGACTTGGGAGGATGAACCCCCTTTGCTCACCAAAGAACTGGATGACTTGTCTAGGCAGAAATTACCTCAAAAGAGACAAGATCCTGGGAAGTTTTCAATACCTTGTACCATAGGCACCATGACCTTCAAGAAGGCTCTGTGTGACCTAGGGTCAAGTGTAAACCTCATGCCTCTCTCTGTAATGGAGAAGCTAGGGATCTTTGAGGTACAAGCTGCAAGAATCTCACTAGAGATGGCAGACAATTCAAGAAAATAAGCTTATGGACTTGTAGAGGATGTTTTGGTGAAAATTGAAGACCATTACATCCCTACTGATTTCATAGTCATAGAGACTTGGAAATGCATGGATGAATCCATCATCCTTGGCAGACCCTTCCTAGCCACAGCTAAGGCTGTGATTGATGTTGATGGAGGTGAACTGATCATTCAAGTGAATGAAGAATCCTTTGTGTTTAAGGCTCAAGGATATCCCTCTGTCACCATGGAGAGGAAGCATGAAGAGCTTCTCTCAAATCAGAGCCAAACAGAGCCCCCACAGTCAAACTCTAAGTTTGGTGTTGGGAGGCCACAACCAAACTCTAAGTTTGGTGTTGAACCCCCACATTCAAACTCTAAGTTTGGCATTGGGAGGTTCCAACATTGCTCTAAGCATTTGTGAGGCTCAATGAGAGCCCTCTGTCAAGCTACTGACATTAAAGAAGCGCTTGTTGGGAGGCAACCCAATGTTATATTTATCTATTTTCCTTTGTTATTTTATGTTTTCTGTAGGTTGATGATCATGAGAAGTCACAAAATCAATTAAAAAAGCAAAAACAGAGTGAAAAACAGGAAGAAAAATAGCACACCCTGGAGGAAGGCCTTGCTGGCGTTTAAACGCCAGTAAGAGTAGTAGTTGGGCGTTTAACGCCTTGTCTGGCACCATTCTGGGCGTTTAACGCCAGAAAAGGGCACCAGACTGGCGTTAAACGCCAGGAAAGGGCAAGAACCTGGTGTTAAACGCCAGAAATGGGCACCAGCCCGGCGTTTAACGCCAGAATTGGCTCAAAACGCATTTTTGCATGCCATTTGGTGCAGGGATGACTTTTCCTTGACACCTCAGGATCTGTGGATCCCACAGGATCCCCACCAACCCCACCACCCTCTTTCTTCTTCACCCATTCACCAATCACCTCAATACCTCTTCTCCAAAAACTCTTCACCTATCAAATCCCATCTTTCTCTTCACCACTCACATCCATCCTTCATAAAACCCCACCTACCTTACCATTCAAATTCAAACCACTTTCCCTCCCATAATGGCTGAACCCTACCCCTCCCTTCACCCCTATATAAACCCATCTTCACTCCTTCATTTTCACACACCCTAAACACTACTTCTTCCCCCTTTTGGCCGAACCACACAACCTCCTCCATCTCCTCCATTTTCTTCTTCTTCTCCTCTATTCTTTCTTCTTTTGCTCGAGGACGAGCAAACCTTTTAAGTTTGGTTGTGGTAAAAGCGTTGCTTTTCGTTTTTCCATAACCATTTATGGCATCCAAGGCCGGAGAAACCTCTAGAAAGAGGAAAGGAAAGGCAAAAGCTTCCACCTCCGAGTCATGGGAGATGGAGAGATTCATCTCAAGGGTGCATCAAGACCACTTCTATGAAGTTGTGGCCTTGAAGAAGGTGATCCCCGAGGTCCCTTTCAAACTCAAAAAGAGTGAATATCCGGAGATCCGACATGAGATTCGAAGAAGAGGTTGGAAAGTTCTCACCAACCCCATTCAACAAGTCGGAATCTTAATGGTTCAAGAGTTCTATGCCAATGCATGGGATCACCAAGAGCCATGATCAAAGTGTGAACCCGAACCCAAAGAATTGGCTTACAATGGTTCGGGGGAAATACTTAGATTTTAGTCCGGAAAATGTGAGGTTGGCATTCAACTTGCCCATGATGCAAGGAGATGAACATCCTTACACAAAGAAGGGTCAACTTTGATCAAAGGTTGGACCAAGTCCTCACTGACATTTGTGAAGAGGGCACCCAATGGAAGAGAGATTCAAGAGAAAAGCCGGTTCAACTAAGAAGGCATGACCTCAAGCCCGTGGCTAGAGGATGGTTGGAGTTTATCCAACGCTCAATCATTCCCACTAGCAACCGGTCCGAAGTTACTCTAGACCGGGCCATCATGATTCATAGCATCATGATTGGAGAAGAAGTAGAAGTTCATGAGGTTATAGCCTGATGAGCGGATAATTTGTATACTTTTTGGCATTGTTTTTAGTATGTTTTTGATATGATATAGTTAGTTTTTAGTATATTTTTATTAGTTTTTAGTTAAAATTCACTTTTCTGGACTTTACTATGAGTTTGTGTGTTTTTCTGTGATTTCAGGTATTTTCTGGCTGAAATTGAGGGACCTGAGCAAAAATCTGATCCAGAGACTCAAAAGGACTGCAGATGCTGTTGGATTCTGACCTCCCTGCATTCGAAGCGGATTTTCTGGAGCTACAAAAGCCCAATTGGCGCGCTCTCAACGGCGTTGGAAAGTAGACATCCTGGGCTTTCCAGCAATATATAATAGTCCATACTTTGCCCAAGATTTGATGGCCCAAACCGGCGTTCAAAGTCACCTCAAGGAATCCCAGCGTTAAACGCTGGAACTGGCACCCAAATGGGAGTTAAACGCCCAAACTGCCACCAAAGCTGGCGTTTAACTCCAAGAAGAGTCTCTACACGAAATTGCTTCATTGCTCAGCCCAAGCACACACCAAGGGCCCGGAAGAGGATTTTTATGTCATTTACTCATTTCTGTACACCCTAGGCTACTAGTTTCTTATAAGTAGGACCTTTTACTATTGTATAAGAATCTTTGATCACTTTTAGATCTCTAGATCATCTTTGGACATTTTAGTTCTTAGATCATTGGGAGGCTGGCCATTCGGCCATGCCTAGACCTTATGCTTATGTATTTTCAACGGTGGAGTTCTACACACCATAGATTAGGTGTGGAGCTCTGCTGTACCTCGAGTATTAATGCAATTACTATTGTTCTTTCATTCAAATTCCGCTTGTTCTTTATCCAAGATATCACTTGTTCTTCACATGATGAAGGTGATGATTGACGCCCATCACCATTCTCACTCATGAACAAAGTGACTGACAACCACTCTTGTTCTACAAGCATTTGAGGCTTGGTGAATATCTCTTGGATTCATGATTGCACGATGCATGGTTGATCGCCTGACAACCGAGTGCTCGCCTGACAAACGAGCCAACCATTCCGTGAGATCAGAGTCTTCGTGGTATAGGCAAGAACTGATGGCAGCATTCAAGAGAATCCGGAAGGTCTAACCTTGTCTGTGGTATTCTGAGTAGGATTCAATGATTGAATGACTGTGACGTGCTTCAAACCTGTAACCTACTGGGCGTTAGTGACAGACGCAAAGAGTTATTCTATTCCGGTAGGGGAGGGAACCACACCGTGATTGGCAGCACTGTGACAGAGTGTGTGCATTAGCTTTCACTGCGAGGATGGAGGTAGCTGCTGACAACAGTGAGACCCTATACGAGCTTGCCATGGAAAGGAGTAAGAAGGGTTGGATGAAGACAGTAGGAAAGCAGAGAGACGGAAGGGAAGGCATCTTCATGCGCTTATCTGAAGTTCCTACCAATGAATTACATAAGTATCACTATCTTTATCTTTTATATTTTCGTTCATCACCATATATATCTGAGTTTGCCTGACTAAGATTTACAAGATGACCATAGCTTGCTTCAATACTAACAATCTCCGTGGGATCGACCCTTACTCACGTAAGGTTTATTACTTGGACGACCCAGTGCACTTGCTGGTTAGTTGTGCGAAGTTGTGTAATGCCATGGTATTGAGCGCACCAAGTTTTTGGAGCCATTACCAGGGATTATGAGAGTTGTGAAAAAGTATAGTTCACAATTTCGCGCACCAAGTTTTTGGCGCCATTGCCGGGGATTGTTTTAGTTTTGAGCAAGCCTTTGGTAACATCAGTGCCAAGATCCGGCAACAACATCAACTTTTTGGTGTTATTGCCCGGGATTGTTCAGGCTGGACAACTGACGGTTCATCTTGTTGCTTAGATTAGGTATTTTTTTTCGAAATTCTTGAAGATGAATTCTAGAGTTTCATGATGATTTGTTGAAATCTGGCTGGCTGAGAAGCCATGTCTAATCTGATTGGACCGAGGTTTCAACTTATCACCACAAGAGCTTGTTGATTTCGTATCAATCTTGCTTTTGGAGCAGTGATTTGCTAAGGCTTGGCTGACCTTTGGTCATGTCTAGTGTTTTGGACCGAAGCTTTCTTTGGAAGCTTGGCTGGCTGTGAAGCCATGTCTAATTCCTGGACCGGAGTCTTAGACTAGCATTGCACTGATTCCTGGAATTCTCATTAAGAATTTTGATACCTTCTTTTTCCACTTAGTTTTCGAAAAACACAAAAAAAAAAAAATTAAAAAAATTAAAAAAATCATAAAATTCAAAAATATTTCTTGTTTGAGTCTAGTGTCTCATCCTAAGTTTGGTGTCAATTGTGTGCATTCATATGTCTTAGTGATCTTCAAGATGTTCTTGATGATTCACTTGCTCTGATCTTTGAATTCTATTGACTTGAGTATTTTGTGTGTCTCATATGCATTTTCAGTTCATTAGTGTCAGTAGTATACAAACTGCTAAGTTTGGTGTCTTGCATGCATTGTTATTTGATTCTTGTTGCATTTTAATTATTAAAAATCCAAAAATATTTTTAATTTGTGTCTTTTCAAGTCAATGATACAAGGGATTGAAGATTCAGAACACACTGCAGAGGAATTATACAGAAAAAGCTGAGCATTCAAAAATGCCCAGTGAAGAAGGCAGACTGGCGTTTAAACGCCAGCCAGGGCACCTGGTTGGGCGTTTAACGCCCAAAAAGGTAGCATTTTGGGCGTTAAACGCCAGAATGTATACCATTCTGGGCGTTTAACGCCAGGATGGTGCTAGGGGGAAGATTTTGTTTTCAAATCAATTTTTTTCAAAGTTTTTCAAAATCAAATCTTTTTCAAATCATATCTTTTCAATCAAATGTTTTCAAAATCAATTTCTTTCCTTTTTCAAAGATACTTACTAACAATTAATGATTTGATTGAACATTTTTTGCCCTTTCTGTTAAGGAAGGTTTTATGTCTGAATCATATCTTTTCTTGTTAGGCAAGTCACTAATTTTCCAAATCAAATCTTTTAAAATAATTTTCAAAACATATCTTTTAAAATGGTTTTCAAATCATATCTTCTCAATCACATCTTTTTAAGACAATAACCTTTCAATCATATTTTTTTTATCATATCTTTTTCAAATTAGTTTTCAATCAAATCTTTTTAGTTTCTAATTTCAAAATCTTTTCAAAAATCACTTGATTTCTCTTCCACTTTCAATTTTCGAAAATTATCAGTCAAATTTTCAAAATGTTTTCAAATCTTTTAATTGAATTTTCGAAAATCCTCTTCCTCCTTCTCACATCCTTCTATTTATGGAGTACCACTCCTTCTAAATGCACAATTCGAACCTTATCTAATTAAAGTTCGAATTCTTCTTCTCCTTCTTCTTTCTATTTCTCTTTTCCTCTGACATTTCAAGGAATCTCTATACTGTGACATAGAGGATTCCACATTTTCTTTTTCTCTTCTCTTTCATATGAGCAGGAGCAGAGACAAAGGCATTCTTGTTGAAGCTGATCCTGAACCCGAAAGGACCTTGAAGAGAAAGCTAAGAGAAGCCAAAGCACAACTCTCTTTAGAGGACCTGACCGAATTCTTCAAAGAAAAAGAACCCATGGCAGCCGAAAACAACAACAATGCCAACAATGCAAGGAAGGTGCTGGGTGACTTTACTGCACCTACTCCCGACTTCTATGGGAGAAGCATCTCTATCCCTGCCATTGGAGCAAACAACTTTGAGCTTAAGCCTCAATTAGTTTCTCTAATGCAACAGAATTGCAAGTTCCATGGACTTCCAATGGAAGATCCTCATCAGTTTTTAGCTGAATTCTTGCAAATCTGTGACACAGTCAAGACTAATGGGGTTAACCCTGAGGTCTATAGACTGATGCTATTCCCTTTTGCTGTAAGAGACAGAGCTAGAATATGGTTAGATTCTCAACCTAAAGAAAGCCTGGACTCTTGGGAAAAGCTAGTCAATGCCTTCTTGGCAAAGTTCTTTCCACCACAAAGATGGAGTAAGCTTAGAGTGGAAGTCCAAACCTTCAGACAGAAGGATGGAGAATCCCTCTATGAAGCTTGGGAAAGATACAAACAATTAATCAGAAGATGTCCTTCAGACATGCTTTCTGAATGGAGCATCATAGGTATTTTCTATGATGGTCTCTCTGAACTATCTAAGATGTCCTTGGATAGCTCTGCTGGAGGATCTCTTCATCTGAAGAAGACGCCTGCAGAAGCTCAAGAATTGATTGAAATGGTTGCAAATAACCAATTCATGTACACTTCTGAAAGGAATCCTGTGAACAATGGGACCAGTCAGAAGAAAGGAGTTCTTGAGATTGACACTCTGAATGCCATATTGGCTCAGAATAAAATATTGACTCAACAAGTCAATTTGATTTCTCAAAGTCTGTCTGGAATGCAAAATGCACCAAACAGTACTAAGGATGCTTCATCTGAGGAAGAAGCTTATGATCCTGAGAACCCTTCCATGGAAGAGGTGAATTACCTAGGAGAACCCTATGGAAATACCTACAATTCTTCATGGAGAAATCACCCAAATTTCTCATGGAAGAATCAAGAGAGACCTCAACAAGGTTTCAACAACAACAATGGTGGAAGAAACAGGTTTAGCAATAGCAAGCCTTTTCCATCATCTTCTCAGCAACAGACAGAGAGTTCTAAGCAGAGCCACTCTGACTTAGCAACCATGGTCTCTGATCTAATCAAAACCACTCAAAGTTTCATGACTGAAACAAGGTCCTCCATTAGGAATTTGGAGGCACAAGTGGGACAGCTGAGCAAGAAAATTACTGAACTCCCTCCTAGTACTCTCCCAAGTAATACAGAAGAAAATCCAAAAGGAGAGTGCAAAGCCATAACCATGGCCGAATATGGAGAGGAAAGAGAGGAGGTGGACGCCACTGAGGAAGACCTCAATGGGCGTGCACCAATCTCCTCTGAGTTCCTCAATGAGGAACCTTGGGAATCTGAGGCTCAAAATGAGACCATAGAGATTCCATTGGACTTACTTCTGCCATTCATGAGCTCTGATGAGTATTCTTCCTCTGAAGAGGATGAGTATATCACTAAAGAGCAAGTTGCCAAATACCTTGGAGCAATCATGAAACTAAATGACAAGTTATTTGGAAATGAGACTTGGGAGGATGAACCTCCCTTGCTCACCAAAGAACTGGATGACTTGTCTAGGCAGAAACTGCCTCAAAAGAGGCAGGATCCTGGGAAGTTTTCTATACCTTGTACCATAGGCACCATGACCTTCAAGAAGGCCTTGTGTGACTTAGGGTCAAGTGTGAACCTCATGCCCCTCTCTGTAATGGAGAAATTAGGGATCTTAGAGGTGCAAGCTGCAAGAATCTCATTAGAGATGGCAGACAACTCAAGAAAACAAGCCCATGGACTTGTAGAGGATGTTCTGGTTAAAGTTGAAGACCAGTACATTCCTACTGATTTCATAGTCCTAGAGACTGGGAAGTGCATGGATGAATCCATCATCCTTGGCAGACCCTTCCTAGCCACAGCAAAGGCTGTGATTGATGTTGACAGAGGAGAGTTAATCATTCAAGTGAATGAAAAATCCTTGGTGTTTAAGGCCCAAGGATATCCCTCTGTCATCATGGAGAGGAAGCATGAAGAGCTCCTCTCAAAACAGAGCCAAACAGAGCCCCCACAGTCAAACTCTAAGTTTGGTGTTGGGAGGCCACAACCAAACTCTAAGTTTGGTGTTGAAACCCCACATTCAAACTCTAAGTTTGGTGTTGGGAGGTTTCAACACGGTTCTGAGTATTTCTGAGGCTCCATGGGAGTCCTCTGTCAAGCTAATGACATTAAAGAAGCGCTTGTTGGGAGGCAACCCAATGTTTTATAGTTAATTATTTTCTTTTGTTATTTTATCTTTTTTGTAGGTTGATGATCATAAGAAGTCACAAAAACAATGAAAAAAGCAAAAACAGAATGAAAAACAGGAAGAAAAACAGCACACCCTGGAGGAGAAGAAGCTGGCGTTCAAACGCCAGTAATGCTAGCTGTTGGGCGTTTAACGCCCAGTCTGGCACCATTCTGGGCGTTTAACGCCAGAAAGGGGCACCAGACTGGCGTTAAACGCCAGTAAAGGGCAAGAACCTGGCGTTAAACGCCAGGAATGGGCACCAGCCCGGCGTTTAACGCCAGAAATGCCTCAAAACGTGATTTTGAGTGCCAATTGGTGCAGGGATGACTTTTCCTTGACACCACAGGATCTGTGGACCCCACAGGACCCTACCATCACTCTCTCTCTTCTTCCCCCATTCACCAATCACCTCAACACCTCTTCCCCAAAAACCCCTCACCTATCAAATCCCATCTTTCTCTTCACCACTCACATCCATCCTTCATAAAACCCCACCAACCTCACCCTTCAAATTCAAACCACTTTCCCTCCCAAACCCACCCATAATGGCCGAACCTTTACCCCCCTCTCTCCTATAAATACCCTTCTTCAACTCTTCATTTTCACACAACCTAAACACCCTTTCTTCCCCCTTCTTGGCCGAATACACCACCATCTCCCTCTTCTTCATTTCTTCTTCTTCTACTCTCTTCTTTCTTCTTTGCTCGAGGACGAGCAAACATTTTAAGTTTGGTGTGGTAAAAGCGTTGCTTTTTCGTTTTTCCATAACCATTTATGGCATCCAAGGCCGGAGAAACCTCTAGAAAGAGGAAAGGGAAGGCAAAAGCTTCCACCTCCGAGTCATGGGAGATGGATAGATTCCTCTCAAGGGTGCATCAAGACCACTTCTATGAAGTTGTGGCCTTGAAGAAGGTGATCTCCGAGGTCCCCTTTTCACTCAAAAAGGGTGAATATCCGGAGATCCGCCATGAGATCCGAAGAAGAGGTTGGGAAGTTCTTACCAACCCCATTCAACAAGTCGGAATCTTGATGGTTCAAGAGTTCTATGCCAATGCATGGATCACAAAGAACCATGACCAAAGTGTGAACCCGAATCCAAAGAACTATCTCACTATGGTTCGGGGGAAATACTTGGACTTTAGTCCGGAGAGTGTGAGGGTGGCGTTCAACTTGCCTATGATGCAAGGAGATGAGCATCCTTACACTAGAAGGGTCAACTTTGATCAAAGGTTGGACCAAGTCCTCACAGTCATATGTGAAGAGGGCGCACAATGGAAGCAAGATTCAAGAGGAAAGCCGGTCCAATTGAGAAGGCATGACCTCAAGCCCGTGGCTAGAGGATGGTTAGAGTTCATACAACGCTCAATCATCCCCACTAGCAACCGGTCCGAAGTTACCATAGACCGCGCCATCATGATCCATAGTATCATGATTGGAGAAGAAATAGAGGTTCATGAGGTTATAGCCCAAGAACTCTATAAGGTGGCGGACAAGACCTCCACCTTGGCAAGGTTAGCCTTTCCTCATCTCATTTGTCACCTCTGTTATTCAGTTGGAGTTGACATAGAAGGAGACATTCCCATTGATGAGGACAAGCCCATCACCAAGAAAAGGATGGAGTACACAAGAGATCTCACTCATCATGAGATCCCTGAGATTCCTCAAGGGATGAATTTTCCTCCACAAAACTATTGGGAGCAACTAAACACCTCCCTAGGAGAACTAAGTTCCAACATGGGACAACTGAGGGTGGAGCATCAAGAACACTCCATCATCCTTCATGAAATTAGAGAAGATCAAAGAATCATGAGGGAGGAGCAACAAAGACAAGGAAGAGACATTGAGGAGCTCAAGCACTCCATAGGATCTTCAAGAGCAAGAAAGAGCCGCCATCACTAAGGTGGACCCGTTCTTTAATTTCCTTGTTATTGTTCTTCTGTTTTTCGAATTTTAATGCTTATGTTTATCCATGTTTGTGTCTTATGATCATTAGTGTCTTAGTGTCTATGCCTTAAAGTTATGAATGTCCTATGAATCCATCACCTTTCTTAAATAAAATGTGCTTAGTTGAAAAAGAAAAGAATTGCATGAATTTTGAATTTTATAATAGTTTAATTATTTTGATGTGGTGGCAATATTTTTGTTCTCTAAATGTATGCTTAAACAGTGCATATGTCTTTTGAATTTGTGGTTCATGAATGTTGGCTCTTGAAAGAATGATGAAAAAGGAGACATGTTACTGAGGATCTGAAAAATCAATAAAATGATTCTTGAAGCAAGAAAAAGCATTTCAAAAAAAAAAAAACGAAAAAAAAAGAGAGAAAGGAATAAGAGTTGTGATCCAAGGCAATAAGAGTGTGCTTAAGAACCCTGGATACCTCTAATTGGGGACTTTAGCAAAGCTGAGTCACAATCTGAAAAGGTTCACCCAATTATGTGTCTGTGGCATGTATGTATCCGGTGGTAATACTGGAAGACAGAGTGCTTTGGGCCACAGCCAAGACTCAATAAATAGCTATGTTCAAGAATCATCATACTTTACTAAGAGAATCATTAACACTATCTGGATTCTAAGTTCCTAAAGAAGCCAACCATTCTGGATTTCAAAGGATAGAGTGAGATGCCAAAACTATTCAGAGGCAAAAAGTAAAAGCCCCGCTCATCTGATTAATACTGATCTTCACAGATGTTTTTGGAATTCATTGCATATTCTCTTCTTTTTATCTTATTTGATCTTCAGTTGCTTGAGGACAAGCAACAATTTAAGTTTGGTGTTGTGATGAGCGGATAATTTGTATACTTTTTGGCATTGTTTTTAGTATGTTTTTGATATGATATAGTTAGTTTTTAGTATATTTTTATTAGTTTTTAGTTAAAATTCACTTTTCTAGACTTTACTATGAGTTTGTGTGTTTTTTCTGTGATTTCAGGTATTTTCTGGCTGAAATTGAGGGACCTGAGCAAAAATCTGATCCAGAGACTCAAAAGGACTGCAGATGCTGTTGGATTCTGACCTCCCTGCATTCGAAGCGGATTTTCTGGAGCTACAGAAGCCCAATTGGCGCGCTCTCAACGGCGTTGGAAAGTAGACATCCTGGGCTTTCCAGCAATATATAATAGTCCATACTTTGCCCAAGATTTGATGGCCCAAACCGGCGTTCAAAGTCACCTCAAGGAATCCCAGCGTTAAACGCTGGAACTGGCACCCAAATGGGAGTTAAACGCCCAAACTGGCACCAAAGCTGGCGTTTAACTCCAAGAAGAGTCTCTACACGAAATTGCTTCATTGCTCAGCCCAAGCACACACCAAGTGGGCCCGGAAGAGGATTTTTATGTCATTTACTCATTTCTGTACACCCTAGGCTACTAGTTTCTTATAAGTAGGACCTTTTACTATTGTATAAGAATCTTTTGATCACTTTTAGATCTCTAGATCATCTTTGGACATTTTAGTTCTTAGATCATTGGGAGGCTGGCCATTCGGCCATGCCTAGACCTTATGCTTATGTATTTTCAACGGTGGAGTTTCTACACACCATAGATTAAGGTGTGGAGCTCTGCTGTACCTCGAGTATTAATGCAATTACTATTGTTCTTTCATTCAAATTCCGCTTGTTCTTTATCCAAGATATCACTTGTTCTTCAACATGATGAAGGTGATGATTGATGCCCATCACCATTCTCACTCATGAACAAAGTGACTGACAACCACTCTTGTTCTACAAGCATTTGAGGCTTGGTGAATATCTCTTGGATTCATGATTGCACGATGCATGGTTGATCGCCTGACAACTGAGTGCTCGCCTGACAAACGAGCCAACCATTCCGTGAGATCAGAGTCTTCGTGGTATAGGCAAGAACTGATGGCAGCATTCAAGAGAATCCGGAAGGTCTAACCTTGTCTGTGGTATTCTGAGTAGGATTCAATGATTGAATGACTGTGACGTGCTTCAAACCTGTAACCTACTGGGCGTTAGTGACAGACGCAAAAGAGTTATTCTATTCCGGTAGGGGAGGGAACCACACCGGTGATTGGCAGCACTGTGACAGAGTGTGTGCATTAGCTTTCACTGCGAGGATGGGAGGTAGCTGCTGACAACAGTGAGACCCTATACGAGCTTGCCATGGAAAGGAGTAAGAAGGGTTGGATGAAGACAGTAGGAAAGCAGAGAGACAGAAGGGAAGGCATCTTCATGCGCTTATCTGAAGTTCCTACCAATGAATTACATAAGTATCACTATCTTTATCTTTTATGTTATTTTCGTTCATCACCATATATATCTGAGTTTGCCTGACTAAGATTTACAAGATGACCATAGCTTGCTTCAATACTAACAATCTCCGTGGGATCGACCCTTACTCACGTAAGGTTTATTACTTGGACGACCCAGTGCACTTGCTGGTTAGTTGTGCGAAGTTGTGTAATGCCATGGTATTGAGCGCACCAAGTTTTTGGAGCCATTACCAGGGATTATGAGAGTTGTGAAAAAGTATAGTTCACAATTTCGCGCACCATAGCCCAAGAACTCTATAAGGTGGCGGACAAGTCCTCTACCTTGGCAAGGTTAGCCTTTCCTCATCTCATTTGTCACCTCTGTTATTCAGTAGGAGTTGACATAGAAGGAGACATCCTCATTGATGAGGACAAGCCCATCACTATGAAAAGGATGGAGCAAACAAGAGACCCCTCTCATCATGAGATCCCTGAGATGCCTCAAGGGATGCACTTTCCTCCACAAAACTATTGGGAGCAACTAAATACCTCCCTAGGAGAATTGAGTTCCAACATGGGACAACTAAGGGTGGAGCACCAAGAACATTCCATCCTCCTCCATGAAATTAGAGAAGATCAAAGAATCATGAGAGAGGAGCAACAAAGGCAAGGAAGAGACATTGAGGAGCTCAAGCACTCCATAAGACCTTCAAGAGGAAGAACAAGCCGCCATCACTAAGGTGGACCTGTTCTTTAATCTCCTTGTTCTTTATTTTCCTGTTTTTCGAAATTTTCATGCTTATGTTTGTCTATGTTTGTGTCTTATGATCATTAGTGTCTTAGTGTCTATGCCTTAAAGTTATGAATGTCCTATGAATCCATCGCCTCTCTTAAAAAAAATGTTCTTAATTGAAAAAGAAAAAGAATTGCATGAATTTTGAATTTTATAACAGTTTAATTATTTTGATGTGGTGGCAATACTTTTTGTTTTCTGAATGTATGCTTGAACAGTGCATATATCTTTTGAATTTGTGGTTCATGAATGTTGGCTCTTGAAAGAATGATGAAAAAGGAGACATGTTACTGAGGATCTGAAAAATCATAAAAATGATTCTTGAAACAAGAAAAAGCAGTGAATACAAAAAAAAAGAGAAGAAAAAGCGAAAAAAAAGAAAGAGAAAAAGAAAGAAAAAGAAAGAAATAAAGTTGTGATCCAAGGCTAAAAGAGTGTGCTTAAGAACCCTGGACACCTCTAATTGGGGACTCTAGCAAAGCTGAGTCACAATCTGAAAAGGTTCACCCAATTATGTGTCTGTGGCATGTATGTATCCGGTGGTAATACTGGAAGACAGAGTGCTTTGGGCCACGGCCAAGACTCAATAAGTAGCTGTGTTCAAGAATCATCATACTTAACTAGGAGAATCAATGACACTATCTGGATTCTGAGTTCCTAAAGAAGCCAATCATTCTGAATTTCAAAGGATAGAGTGAGATGCCAAAACTATTCAGAGGCAAAAAGCTAAAAGCCCCGCTCATCTAATTAATACTGATCTTCATAGATGTTTTTGGAATTCATTGCATATTCTCTTCTTTTTATCTTATTTGATTTTTAGTTGCTTGAGGACAAGCAACAATTTAAGTTTGGTGTTGTGATGAGCGGATAATTTATACGCTTTTTGGCATTGTTTTTAGTATGTTTTTAGTATGATCTAGTTAGTTTTTAGTATATTTTTATTAGTTTTTAGTTAAAATTCACTTTTCTGGACTTTACTATGAGTTTGTGTGTTTTTCTGTGATTTCAGGTATTTTCTGGCTGAAATTGAGGGACCTGAGCAAAAATCTGATTCAGAGACTGAAAAGGACTGCAGATGCTGTTGGATTCTGACCTCCCTGCACTCGAAGTGGATTTTCTGGAGCTAGAGAAGCCCAATTGGCGCGCTCTCAACGGTGTTGGAAAGTCGACATCCTGGGCTTTCCAGAAATATATGATAGTCCATACTTTGCCCAAGATTTGATGGCTCAAACTGGCATTCAAAGTCACCCTCAGAATTCCCAGCGTTAAACGCCGGAACTGGCACCAAAGTGGGAGTTAAACGCCCAAACTGGCACAGAAGCTGGCGTTTAACTCCAAGAAGAGTCTCTACACGAAAATGCTTCATTGCTCAGCCCAAGCCCACACCAAGTGGGCCCGGAAGTGGATTTTTATGTCATTTACTCATCTTTGTAATTCTTAAGCTACTTGTTCCTATAAATAGGACCTTTTACTATTGTACTTTCATCTTTTGATCACTTTAGATCTCTAGATCATCTTTGGACATCTAGTTCTTAGATCATTGGGGGGGCTGGCCTCATGGCCATGCCTAGACCTTGTTCTTATGTATTTTCAACGGTGGAGTTTCTACACACCATAGATTAAGGTGTGGAGCTCTGCTGTACCTCGAGTATTAATGCAATTACTATTGTTCTTCTATTCAATTCAGCTTGTTCTTGTTCCAAGATATCACTTGTTCTTCAACTTGATGAATGTGATGATCCGTGACACTCATCATCATTCTCACCCATGAATGTGTGACTGATAACCACCTCCGTTCTACCTTAGATTGAGTGAATATCTCTTGGATTCCTGATACACGACGCATGGTTGATCGCCTGACAACCGAGCGCTCGCCTGACAACCGAGCCAGCCATTCCGTGAGATCAGAGTCTTCGTGGTATAGGCAAGAACTGATGGCGGCATTCAAGAGAATCCGGAAGGTCTAAACCTTGTCTGTGGTATTCTGAGTAGGATTCAATGATTGAATGACTGTGACGTGCTTCAAACTCCTGAGGGCGGGGCGTTAGTGACAGACGCAAAAGAATCACTGGATTCTATTCCGGCCTGATTGAGAACCGACAGATGGATAGCCGTGCCGTGACAGGGTGCGTTGAACATTTCCACTGAGAGGATGGGAGGTAGCCACTGACAACGGTGAAACCCTTGCATAAGCTTGCCATGGAAAGGAGTAAGAAGGATTGGATGAAGTTCTCACCAATGGAATACATAAGTATCTCTATCTTTATCTTTATGTTTTATTCATATATCATCCATAACCATTTGAGTCTGCCTGACTAAGATTTACAAGGTGACCATAGCTTGCTTCATACCAACAATCTCCATGGGATCGACCCTTACTCGCGTAAAGTTTATTACTTGGACGACCCAGTGCACTTGCTGGTTAGTTGTGCGGAGTTGTGATAAAGAGTTGAGATTGCAATGAGCATACCATGTTGATGGCGCCATTGATGATCACAATTTCGTGCACCAGTTCCCTTGAAGATAAGATGACCTCACTTAAAGATAAGATAAGATAACTAACTTATCTTATCCATAGGAGGCCACATCTCACCATTATAAATACGCTGGAGCACCCAGGTATAACTCATACTCTGATTCTATTCAATACCTTCTTAATACCCTTGCTAATTTAAGCATCGGAGTCCCTTGCAGGTACCTCCCACCCTCCGGGGACGATGGATCTGCACCACCACCAAGTCCAACAAGTCGGACACACCAGCTCCGGCCGCCGTACACCTGCCGGATACATCGGCTCCGACCAACATAGAAGATCTCATCTGAGATAAACCTACAGTTTCAGGTAACCCTCGGAACATTGGCGCCGTTGCTGGGGAACCTGGAAGTCATCCCATTAACATGGCAGATGACCATGACAACGACCACGATTCAGGTTTGGAAGACAGAACGCCGCATAAAAACGCGGACACAATACTCAAAGATACTCCAGAAACCAATGGAGACAAAAATTCATCAAATCCAGGAGTAATAGAAGCACTTTAAAATCGATTAGAGCAACTCGAGAAAGAAGCCCAACATCGACATGAAAAGGAAGAAGATCTACGCCGGGAGATAAGGCGGCGCAGAGAACTAGAAGATAAGCTTGTAAAACTCGAAGCCGATCTCAAAACTAAAGCTACTCGATCATCCGTAGAGGATAGCTCTCAGAAAGATCAAGATCCATTCACCAGAGAAATTATGAAGACCAAAATTCCAAAAGATTTCAAGCTTCCGGATATGGCTCTATATGACGGCACCTCGGACCCCAACCATCATCTTAGCAACTTCAGAAGTAGAATGTACCTCACAGATGCCTCAGATGCAGTTCGCTGCAAAGCCTTTCCAACAACTCTCACCAAAACAGCCATTAAATGGTTTGACAACCTACCTCCAAAATCCATCTCGAGTTTCAACGACCTGGCCAAGAAGTTCCTGGCCCGATTCTCCATACAAAAGGACAAAGCCAAACACGCACCTAGCCTACTAGGGATTAAGAAAGGAGATCAGGAGAGCCTTCGCAACTACATAGAAAGATTCAACAAAACATGCATGGACATACAAAGTCTACCAACAAAAGCTGCCATTTTGGGCCTTATAAATGGCCTACGAGAAGGACCATTTAGCCAATCTATATCAAAGAGATACCCTACATCCATAGACGAAGTACAAGAACGGGCACAAAAATACATCAACATGGAGGAAAATTCTCGACTTGGCGAAACCTCAAGGTTCGGTTCTGCCTACTGAGATAAAGAATCCAAGAAAAAGGAAGATCGCTCCGGAGAGAAAATCAAAAAATATCATAACTATACTCCTCTTAGGGTATCCTTGGTAGATGTTTACAAAGAAGTCTGCCATACGGAGAAAATCCCTCCAGCTCGGCCACTTAAAGGCAAAAGAGGAGGAGGAAATCGGAATGAATACTGTGAGTATCACCGACTTCGAGGGCATTCCACTAACGAATGCTTCGACTTGAAAAACGTCATAGAAAAACTAGTAAGAGAAGGAAAGTTAGATCGGTTTTTGGCTAATCGGGATGACGAACCAAGAAAAAGAAGAAGGGATGAGGATGTTGGACGATCTGAACGATCACCTCGCACACCGGAAAAACACGTTCACGTAATACACGGCGAATTTGCTGGAGGAGGAATCTCCAAATCATCCCGAAAGTGACACCTCAAAGAAGTATACCATGTCGAAGGAAAAAAGGAAGCCCCAGACATCCTAGCAATCACGTTTACCAAGGAAGATGCATCCGGAATCATCTCGGGACACGACGACCCCATGGTCATTACGATCATACTGGCAAACGCCAACCTTCACCGTACATTAATTGACCAGGGAAGCTCTGCCGACATCTTATTCAAAACTGCCTTCGACAAACTCGGTCTAAAAGAAAAAGAGCTAAGAGCATACCCGAACAGCCTGTTCGGACTAGGAGATGTCCCAGTTCAACCGCTGGGATACGTATCGCTGCATACAACCTTCGGAAAGGGGAACCAATCCAGAACACTCAAGATAGACTACATCGTGGTCGACGTAAGCTCAGCCTACAATGCCTTAATAGGTCGAATGACGTTAAATCAACTCGGCGCAATAGTTTCAACCCCACATCTATGTATGAAATTCCCAACTGCGGAAGGGATAGCTACGATAAAGACCGATCAAAAGATGGCACGTCGCTGTTATAACGAAAGCCTAAACCTCCGAGGTGAAGGAGGAGAGTTCCACACAATCGAGCTCGGTGGAGTTCAGAGGCGAGAAGAATTCCGACCACAACCCGAAGGAAAGTAGAAAGAGTCCAGATTGGAGACACCTCGGATAAAACAACTAATATTGGCACGATCCTGAAAGGAGACACAAAGGAATCACTAATACGGTTCCTACGAGATAATGTTGATCTCTTCGCATGGAAAGCTGCCGACATGCCAGGTATTGATCCCGAACTAATGAGCCACAAATTGGCAGTCTATCCGGGATCTCGGCCGGTACAACAAAGACGAAGAAAACTTGGACCAGAACGAGCTCAAGATGTAGAAGAACAAGTACAAGCGCTGCTTGAGGCCGGGTTCATAAGGGAAGTCAAATATCCACTATGGCTAGCAAATGTCGTCTTGGTGAAAAAGTCAAATGGAAAGTGGCGAATGTGCACCGACTACACCAACCTCAACAAAGCCTGCCCAAAGGACCCCTACCCACTCCCAAACATCGACGCTCTAGTGGACGCTTCATCAGGATATAAGTATCTCTCATTCTTGGACGCATATTCAGGGTACAACCAAATCCCCATGAATCCACCAGATCAAGAAAAAACCTCGTTCCTAACACCGAAAGCAAACTACTGTTATATCGTGATGCCTTTTGGTCTGAAGAACGCAGGAGCTACTTATCAAAGACTAATGAATAAAGTTTTCTCAGATCACATCGGAAAAAACATGGAAGTTTATGTAGACGATATGTTGATAAAGACACAAAGCGAAGATACATTGTTATCCGACCTGACTCAAGTGTTTTACACTATCAGGAAACACAACATGCGGCTCAATCCCGCAAAATGCACCTTCGCAGTAGAAGCCGACAAATTCTTGGGCTTCATGCCCACACAAAGGGGGATTGAAGCAAATCCAGACAAATGTCGAGCCATACTCAACATGAAGAGTCCAACCTGTGTCAAAGAAGTACAACAACTCAACGGGAGGTTGGCCGCTCTATCCTGATTCTTAGCAGGAGCTGCGATAAGATCTCTTCCCTTCTATGCTACTTTAAGAAAGGGAAAACAGTTCGAATGGACGACAGAATGTGAGCAAGCCTTTCTAGACTTCAAGGAGTTCTTAGGACGGCCACCTATCCTATCTCGGCCACGAGAAGGAGAACCGCTCATATTATACCTCGCAGTAGGGAGCCGGGCAATAGCTTCAGCACTAGTCAGAGAAGACGAACATGGGCAAAAACCCATCTACTTCATTAGCAAAGCACTACAGGGATCTGAGCTGAACTACCAGAAAATAGAAAAGTTTGCCTACGCTCTGATCCTCACAGCTCGGCAGCTTCGCCCGTATTTCCAAGCGTATACCATTAAAGTTCGAACCAACCAACCCATAAAAGGGATATTGCAGAAAACAGATCTAGCAGGAAGAATCCTACAATGGGCAATCGAGTTTTCCGAATTCGACCTCCAATACGAGGCGCGTACGGCAATCAAATCGCAACACCTGGCCGACTTCATCGTAGAATTTACAGACATCCCGAAAATCCCCATAGAATGGAACATATACGTGGACGGATCCTCGAATAAAACAGGAAGCGGTGCGGGTGTGATAATCGAAAGCAACCAAGGAACTCAACTTGAGCTCTCCCTTAAATTCGAATTCCCGGCCTCAAACAACCAGGCAGAATACGAAGCACTATTAGCTGGTCTGAAGCTGGCTAGGGAGGTTGGAGCTCGGAAACTCAACATCTACAGTGACTCACAAGTCATCACCTCACAAATAACAGGAAACTACCATGCCAAAGATCTGACCATGAAAAAATATTTGGATAAAACCAAAGAACATCTCGGACAACTCGGGGAATGTAGGATCCACCACATACCTCGTGAGCAAAATGCCCGAGCTGACGCCCTTTCAAAATTAGCCAGCACCAAACCAGGGGGCAACAACAGAAGCCTCATCCAGGAGGTACTACAGAACCCGTCAATAGCGGAAGAAGAAAGAATCCTAGCCATAACAGGTCAGGACCAAGGATGGATGACCCCCATAATAAACTACCTCAAAACAGAAGAACTCCCTACAGATGAAAAGGAGGCAAAGAGGCTGAAAAGGGAGGCACAGTACTACATTATCATAAACAACACGCTGTACAAAAGAGGGATATCAACACCTTTACTAAAATACGTACCAACTTCCAACACAAAGGAAGTCTTGGAGGAAGTACACAGCGGCATTTGTGGTAATCATCTCGGAGCGCAAGCTCTCACCAAAAAGATACTCCGGGCAGGATTCTATTGGCCAACTCTACAAAAGGAGGCTACAGAATTTGTAAAGACATGTCCACCATGCCAGAAGCATGCCAACTTTCACATCGCCCCACCAGAAAAGCTTATCAGCGTGACCTCACCCTGGCCATTTGCGAAATGGGGACTCGACCTTCTCGGACCCTTCCCACAGGGATCGGGACAAGTAAAATTCCTCATAGTTGGAGTAGACTATTTCACAAAATGGATCGAGGCAGAACCCCTGGCCAACGCCACCGCTCAAAGAAGTCGAAAATTCCTATATAGGAACATCATTACGAGATTCGGGGTACCATACTCTATCACCACGGACAACGGTACCCAATTTACAGAGGCAGGCTTCAGAAAATTGGTGGCCAACTTGAACATAAAACACCAGTTCACCTCCGTCGAACATCCCCAAGCCAATGGACAAGCCGAAGCGGCCAACAAAGTCATATTGGCCGGACTAAAGCGAAGGCTACAAGAAGCAAAAGGAGCTTGGGCCGAGGAACTCCCACAAGTCCTATGGGCGTATCGAACAACCCCCCATTCTACTACAAATGAATCACCATTCCTACTGGCATACGGAGTGGAGGCAATAATTCCAATAGAAATTGAAGAAAGATCTCCCCGAGTAGTCCACTACAATGAACAAGCAAACTCCCAACTTCAGAGAGAAGAGCTCGACTTGTTACCCGAAATCCAAGAAAGAGCTCGGATCAGGGAAGAAGCTCTAAAACAATGAATGGCCTCCAGATATAATCAAAAGGTAGTGCCGAGAACTTTTGCAGAGAATGATCTCATCCTAATCAGAAATGACATTGGAACAACTCGACCCGGAGAAGGAAAGCTGGCAGCAAACTGGAAAGGACCCTACCGAGTCATTGAAGTACTGGGGAAGGGCTACTACAGATTGTCCGAGCTTGATGGACGAGAGCTTCCCCGATCATGGCACACCTGCAACCTAAGAAGGTACTACAGTTAGAAAAGGTAAAGGATCTCACTAAATGGATGCGCTCTTTTTCCTGAAAAGGTTTTTTAATGAGGCACCATGTAGAGACCTAGATCATACCCGACTTAAAGGGACAAGGAAATTCCCACATGTATATATTTGCATTTTTTCTTTGAATAAAGTTTATTTAGATATTCTACAAGATTCCAAGACGCATTAATCTGAAGTATTCATCGTTCGATTATAAAGCAACAGGTCGGCAGAAAGTGAAAAACAAATTCACTGCGCGACCACGATAAAGACAATCGTCCGATAAAGGTGAAAACGCGATTCACCCAAAAGACGATCTAAAGACGCCAACCATTTTCTACAAATCGGCAAACATGAACACAGAATAATGTAAGAAGTTATCGAAAGCAATCCAAAAAAAGAACCTGACGAGGTCTTACGGATAGCTAATATAATAACTTAAAAGATTGGCCGACGTTCAGAAGTCGGACCAAGTCAACCCAAGTTATAAGTAAACCCTGGAAAGAGGTTTGGCCAACCCTATTAAAGAGGATTACTTTAACTTAGAAGGGCCTGACATAACAAAGTCAGCCCAAAACTAAAAAAGTTATACAAGTAGTCCCTGAAAGAGATCTGACAAAGATCCAAGAAAGAGGACTACGAAAAATAACTTAAAGGAGACCGACGTAACCAAAGTCGGACTCCTACCACTAAAAAAAAGTTATACGAGTAGTCCCTGAAAGAGATCTGACAAAGATCCAAGAAAGAGGACTACGAAAAATAACTTAAAGGAGACCGACATAACCAAATCGAACTCCTACCACTAAAAAGTTATCAACATAATCCCTGAAAGAGACCGAGTAAAGGCCCAGAAAAGGGGATCACAAAAATAACTTTTGAGGAGGACCAACATAAAGAAATCGGTCATAAGGCGCTAAAAATACAAACAAGAGCGAGGAAACCGAGAAACAAGTCGGAGCCCCCACAGGCACGGCCTCAAAAGGATCCAAGCTACAAACGATAAGCACGCAAACAACCTAAAGAGGCCAGACAGCAAAATTTCAACAGATATCATGCATAATACGATAAAGCTTCAAGAGGTCACCACAAAACCAACCTCGGAAGCTACTTTTGTTTTTCAAAAGAGTTGCAAGACAGACAACTAGAAGCGTCAAGAAGAACAAATAAAACAAAGTTCAAAAGCCCACAAACCGGGCTATTTACACAAAATATCCAGAAAAAGATTAGCTAAAGATCGGGAGCTTTCCCGGCAGTATCAGTATGAGGAGAAAGAGGACGAGTCTGAAGGGGCACAGCATCTACGGTCCCATCCTCCCGGTTCAGAATCTGGCATTCCGGATCAAATGTAACAGGGGGAACAGAGGAGGTCGACACCTTAAGAGAAGGCACGGGGGGAGGATCAGTCTCATGATCATCCTGGTCATCAGGGACAATCTTACCATCTCTCACGACATTGTCCAGGCTGATGAAAGTCAAGTCAGCATCCGGAGCAACAACCCGGAACTGCTCCATCAGGTTCTCGGAGGCAGCAGTTACGCTACCCACAAGGTGACCCTGAAGCTCACCATAATTAACCCGAGCTGTTTCCAACTCCTCCCGAAGACGCATCAATTTCCTATAAGCCGAGACATAGCTATCCTTATATTTCAATGCCATGTCTTCGGCCAGCTTCAAAGAAGCAGCAAGGGCAATAGAGCTGGCCTTCTCACCCTCCAGCTCCTTCTCCACCTTCGCCAACTTCACCTCCAACTCCTCCTTCAAACCCTTGATTCGATCAAATTCCGACTTGGCCTCTTCCATAAAGGATTTTGTGGCATGAATCGGAATCCCCTGAACTGTCCGGAATATAGCCGCACCCATATGAGCCATCTTCACACTATTTTTAGTGATAAAATCCAAATGCCGAAGAAGAGACACGTCATCCATGGAAAGCCCACCATAGGGGACAATTTGCTGGTCAATAAACTCAATGGCATCAAAGTCTGGGGCATCCAAGTTAAAGGGCTCGGATGTTTTTTGCTTTTTCAAAGGTGGGGCACCAGAAGCAGCAGCAGAAGTCTGAGGAGGATCGACCTGATGAAACTGGGGAGCAGGAATTACTTTCCTCGGTCCAAGGGAACTCGGCACAAGGGGCTTCAGGGGGACCTGTGAAGATCCCTCGCCGGCCACCTTGGCCGAGATGTTCAGAGTAGCAGTTGCCTTCTTTGCCCTTTTGAAGGCCTTCATAGAGTCGTTATTCTTTGACATCTCTACAAAACACAAAAACAGCCACGACAAAGAGTTACAAAAGAGGAAGAAAAAGGAAATAAGTACAGAAACAAGTCAGACAAATATACAAACAAATATCCAAAGCAGTCCGAACCAAGGATGGATTAGTCAAAAATCTTTTTGTATCAAGATGAGGTAGTTTCCCCCAGAGATCCTCAAGAACAACTACAAAAGCGCGTTCGACATCATCAAGCATCTCCCAAGTATAGCGAGACACTCTTACATCCTTCTGCCACTCTAGAGGGAAGGAGGGCTCGTCATTTTCATCAAGAAAAAAGGGGCGGGCCCCCTCAACAGCTCGAACTCTAAAGAAGTAGTTTTTGAAGTCCTTAAAGGACTCATCATACATCGCAAACACTTTATGGCCCTGGGCGGACCGGAAAGAAACCCAAGAAACTTTCTTTTTTGAAGAACCGCCAGGCTTGGCAGAAACAAACAAGTAAAGAAACAGAGTCTGGGAAGGTGTTACATCTAGTTCAGGGCAGAGAAGTTGAAAAATTTTAATAAAACCCCAGGAATTAGGGTGAAGCTAGGATGGAGCAATATTACACGACCACAACAGGTCGGTTTCAAAAGCAGTAAAAGGAAAAGTAACATTCAACTGGCTGAAAAAGTATTCAAAGGCATAGAAGAAGGGACGCTCCCTCTCAATGGAAGTCGGAAAGCAAACCTTTTCATCAGAATCAGGAGCAACAAGCTCGTAATCCCCCTCGCGAGCATTGTTACCACAAATCCTATGACGCTTCCTCAGCTCTGTGCAAAATTCAGCGTCCACAACGGAAACACACAACAAAACAAGGGAGTCCAGCCAATCGGACATCCCCTCGGGAACTCTGGAAGACATCTCTACAATGTTATTGCGAGAAGACATGAGGCCAACTAAATCCTACAAGTAAGAAAAGAAAATGAGGTTACTACAAACATCTCGGACAAAGGGAAAAACAACTCGGTCAAAACTTCTGAGGCAATAAAAGGAAAACCCCAAGACTCAAACCAAAGTCTCGGGGCATCCTTTGGAGGCAGCAATAATGCAAGGTTTCCAGATCACATCCCAAGCATTTCTCAAAAAAGGATTCAAAACAACAAGCGCTTTTCATCAAAGAAAAAACACAGCAAATCATTACAGAGCCTACCAAACAAAACATTCCCAAAGCAACAAAGCATGGGACCATTAAAGACGCAACCTTTTTTGAAAAAGATTAGACAGGAAGCAATCTCCAAAAGTAAGAAACAGATACAGATCTTCTACTAGTATCAAAAGCAACCAAAAAGCAACAGTAAAACCCCAGAAAGCCTCAACAGAAATTCCAAGAAAAACCACAAGAAGGAAGATAAGAAAAGCATATCACAGCAACGAGTAAAAGATCGCAAAAGATCCAAACTTTCAAACATGCAAAACCAGAACTTCACCAAAATTAAAAACGAAGCCACGAAGAAGACGAGAAAAGCTATTACCAACCTGGAAAGAACAAGCGAGCTTCAACAAAAACCAAAGGAGGAAGACGAAATCTAGGAATGCGAACAAGAGCAATGTCGCCGGAAGAAATACAAAGACCCCAAACTCCAACACCAAATGACGCCGCATCGCAAGAAAAACAGAAATGCAAACCAAAAAACAGAGAGTGGAGAGAACTAAGAAAAGAAGTTACGAAAGAGCAAAAGAAGAGAAACCATTTTCGGGGTTTCAAAATCCAAAGTAAAAGAGCCTAAGGGAAACGGGGCAATTAATGCTCAAAATTAAAAGCATTAAACCTTCGCACGTTCCCAAAAAAGCGCCGGTATAAAAGCGCGCGTCTTTTAGAGGAAACGTTCTGCATTCAAAGCTGATACAAATGAATCGACAAAATGCTTGAGTTCGGCTTCACTAAAGAAGGACCGAAGTCAAAGAACGCGGCCTCAAAAAGAAGACCGAGCTCAAGCAGGGGCACTGTTCATACCCAGGGTCGAGGTGTCCGACCCGGGATGTTCGACAGGCAAAGCGACCGACCTCTTCAGGTCAGGACAACCCGACCTCTTCCCAAAGAGCTCGGTCAAGTCCCCAGGAAAGCCCAGAGAAGGGCCCAAATAGAGGAACACGCCTCAAATCCTAAGGTGGCCCAAGCCTACAAAGAGAAGGGCGGTTCCCTTGAAGATAAGATGACCTCACTTAAAGATAAGATAAGATAACTAACTTATCTTATCCACAGGAGGCCACATCTCACCATTATAAATACGCTGGAGCACCCAGGTATAACTCATACTCTGATTCTATTCAATACCTGCTTAATACCCTTGCTAACTTAAGCATCGGAGTCCCTTGCAGGTACCCCCCACCCTCCGGGGACGAAGGATCAGCACCACCACCAAGTCCAACAAGTCGGACACACCAGCTCCGGTCGCCGTACACCTGCCGGATACATCGGCTCCGACCAACACAGAAGATCTCGTCCGAGATCGACCTACAGTTTCAGGTAACCCTCGGAACAGGTTCATTTTGCAAAATTTAATATTGGAGAGGCACAATGTTGAATCCATTTATCCAAACACTAAGAAGGCCTACTGGATCAGTGAATTTAAGGACTTCCTGCCTTTTCTGGACAAAAAAAACTACTATCGCATCCATTTGTAAGTTGTGATTTCAAGAACTTCTTTAATAATTCTGTCGTTTACTATCATTTAGACTGAAATATTCTATCTTTTTTCCAAACTTCAGCTGTTTGCACCAGTTTGCAATAGAGGCCATTGGTGGTTGTGGATTGCTGATGTTAAGAAAAATGCCTTCTATGTGCTTAACCCCATCAAGAGAAAGAAAAATGAAATACTTCAGTCAAGAATAGCTTTGAAAAAATTTGTTGTAAGTTATCTCTTATTTTTAGCCATTATCAATCACTCATTGTGCATGATTGAGGGTTGTTTGCGGGCTTGGTTTCCTTCAATTATTATTGAATTGAAGTATGTAGCACCTTAACTATCAAAATGTCACGCTTCCGGCTGTTCCACTCTGATAGCTCGGATATTACGATAACTCTTAAAATATTTAATACTAAGATATGAGCCTGCTTAAAACTTAAATTGAATTTTTAAAAATCATACGTCCATATTTACAATACAAATTACAATCCTTATAGAGAATACATATACATATACATATACATATACAAAAAGTAACTAATACAAGATAAAAACTCGTAAAGATGAGGACAAGGGAAAAGTAACTAATACAAGATAAAACATTGTTTAAAACAAAAAGGAAATAACTAAGCTCTTCCGAACCTCGTTGTCCATAACCTGAAAAGAGGAAAGACCTGTAGGGGAGTGAGAACATCGTCCTCGAAAGGGTTTTCAATAGAGGGTTTTTGAGAATTACTATAATATGATACGCGAAAATAAAACTCTTTTTAAAACATAGTGATTAATAATCGTCTTATGCATCCTTTTAAAATCCAAATATTTACCATTAAAAACCTGAAATCCTTTTTGAAAGAGAAAACTGTTATTTCTTCAAAAATTCAAAAGCCTTTCAAAAGGTTTTTTCTAAACAGCATGAATGACCAACCTATTCCAAGCATAGGTTCATTAAGTCTATGCTGAACCAGTTTAGTTTTTCATACTTTTCTAAACCAAAAACACAACCAAACATGGCCTTCGGCCTATTTCATAATCATCCGTGGTCCTAGGCCCAAACAAATCAATCTACAGCCAATTCACCACAAATTTAGCTAATTTCAGTCATAAACACAAGTAGGGATGTTCAAGCACAATCAAGCAGTTAAATTAAGTAGAGCAATTACCAATTAGACAGAATTATTCACATAGGCAAACAATGTACAATATGCACACTCAAACAATGTCACATAGATGCATATGATGAATGCCTGCCCAATGGCTGATGAGTCTCATCTGTCAGTTATCAAGCCAACCCGACAAGTCCAGTTTGCTTAAACCCTTGGACTGTCCCCCGACGCGCATCCCCATTAGTCTATGTAACACCCTAATTAGACTAAGCTTTACCTCGCATCGTAAAGCAAAGGTTAATCAGAGATTACGACAGTTCTAAGCTTATACATAATATATATATATATAGAATAGTATAATTTAGAAGCCCGATGAAGGATATAGCTCAAAAACAGGATTTCAAAAGCGCAAAACGTGCTATCAAAGCTATTAGCTTAAGGCACAAGAAACAGATATAAGATAACAAAAGATAAGTATATAATATCATAAGAAACTAGCCACGGCTCACAGAGTTTAAGCCGGCTAGCTATATACAGACCAAAAAGGACCAGACAGTAAAAATAGCTTATACAAATTTTGTTCTCTCAAATACAAGCCTCTAGTCAAAAGCAAAATACAAAAGATGAGAGAATAAATAAGAGAGATCAAAAGACCTCAAAACAGATAGATATCCTCCGCTCTTGTCACCATCAAAGTAACTCACTGAGGTGGGTTGCGACCTGCATCTGAAAAACACAACAGAAATATGGTATGAAAACCAGAGGTTCTCAGTATGGTAACAATGCCCAGTGATGTAGGATATAAGACCCAGGGACGCTAAAGGCAATCGTAGACTTCATATCCATCACAGATCCATGTTTGGCATATTAAAACAATTAAGCATAATCCTTAACATAACTTAAAACCTTAGTATATACAATGGGTAATCTAATTCAAAGGATTTTCTAGTCTAACAGTCTCCGCTGTCCCACAGCCTGCACCAACCTATCCTCCATGCAATCCCATCGCCACCGCCTTCTGAACCTCCTCAATCCCAGTAGAAAGCACAATTAATAGCAATGCAAGTAAATCACAAGTAGAAGCATATAAGACAAGTAACTCAAGTAGCAATTACACAAGTCGACAAAGCAAACAAACAGAAAGAAAATGCACATGATCAATGCCTGCCCTATTGGCTGTGATATCACATTGTTAGTTCAACTGCCAACCCGACACATCTCCATGGAGATGTTGCCCTTCGGAATCATCATTGGGAACCCCCGAGATATAGTGCTCAGATCACTGTCCAGGGTTTTGTGCTTGCACACTCTAGAGATTCAAAGGGATGCAAGCGGGATACTCTTGCCACCGACCTCACATCTCAACACAAGCGCGACGAACCACCGCCCTTACATTGCCGCCGCTACCTCGACCGGCGGGATCCAACCGCCGTCCCTGTCGGGCGCAGAGCATCTCATAATCTCAATATACAAATGATACATCAGTGGTTTTCAGAAAATATTTTTAGTATATCATGGATCTATCATCTCATTTCAAGTTCTCGACTCATCTCAACCACTGTCAATTCAACATTTCCATTCCTCTTTCTCACTCCACCAAGCCCATCCTCAGTACACCAGAAACCTAGGCCTTCGTTTTCTAAGTTTTCCAAGTAATATCATCTAAAGCCATTAAGATCTTTCCCATGTTTTAAATGTCCAAAACTAAGCCCAAGAGTCCTAAAATGGTGTTATAGAAGCTTACAATCTTGTTGGGAAGGTAGAATAGTTGAAAACAAAGTAAAATTTGAGAAACAGGGCGTGTGCGTACGCACAGGGGTGTGCGCGCCCACGCGCAGAAGAGAGTGTGCATACGCATAGGGGTGTGTGTACGCACATGTACCAAAGTTTACAATGCCTGTTCACTCGCACAACCTGTGCTAGTGCCCCCAATAGACTGACATTCCCAACGTGTGCATGCGTACAGGGTTGTGCGTACGCACAGGCTGTAATTTCTCAGTGGTATGTGCGCGCACAAGCTGTGCTAGCACTGCAAGCAGATTGCCTTCCTTTGCGTGTCCGTGCGCACAGGTCTATGCGTGTGCACAGGTGAGAATTTTTTGCAGAGGTGTGCGTGCGCACATACCAGAAATCATAAAATTCTGTAGAGATTTTAACACCAATCTTTGAATGATCATAACTCCCTCTACAAAATTCCAAATTTTACAGACTTTATATCGATTCGAAGAGTTTTCAATCAATTTTAAATCTAAACCAGTTTCAACAGATTTTGAAAACCGAGGAAAAAGTTATTATCAGACAAAGTTCATTAAATATCAACATTTACCCAAAGTTCACAAATTACCAATTTTCCCAATTTTCTTATCTAAAACCAACCAAAACAATACCCAAACTCCCCTCTATAGCACAATCTACCCTCTTGGGTCACTTTTCACAATTAATACCAATCTTTCTATCCTACTTCATCATTCTCAACCTCAATAATCAAATATATAACATTCCAAACACATATCCACTAATCATCATTTATCACTATCAATCTTCATCATCAACTCAACCATGCTTCATATTATTAATCAACAATGTTCATTCATCCAAATCCATCATATCTCAACATCATCATTTAACAACACTAACAATATCAATTCATTGTACATCATCAATTAACCAATCATCAACAACATATAAATTTTCAAACCTATCCTATGGGTTACTAGCCTAAGTGTCCATAAATATTATATCCTACATAGAGAAAACTGAAATCATACCTTGGTAGATCCTCAATATGCACCAAAACCTTAAATTGAGCCCAAGATAAGCTTTCAATCACAATTTAAGCTACCAAGAATCTCCAACAAGCATCAACAAGCTCCAAACTCACCATAATTAAGCTATATATACATAAACTATCACAAATCAACCTAGGGTTCATTATAATTGAAATTTCACAAGAGTTTCAATGCCTTTTACCTTGTCCAATAGTTTTGGAAGCCAAAACCAACATCAATCAAAGGCTAGAGTGTACCTAGACACCCAAAAATCACAAACCTTATTTAGCCAAAAACCCTAAAACTCAAAACTTTGAAGAGAGGAACTGAGAAGGATTCGAGCTTTCCTTATCAATTTTTTCGGTGGGTTTTTTAGAGCTCTTCACAAGGAACGCATAGCCGCAAATGGTGCGGCGATCGGAGCTCTGTAGCTCAAGATATGAGCTTGAGAAGATTGAAGTGAATAGTGCTCAAGGGGTTCTCTTCTTCCCCTTCTCTTCAGCTGGGTGTGTGTTTGAGTGTGTTGTTGCTGAAAGGTTCATTAAATGAACCTTTATATATGTTGGGTTGGAGCCCAACTTGGGCCGTGTCCAACTCGTTAGCGTTTTTAGCCTGTTCGCCTCAACTTTGGGCCAAACCTTTAAAATTAATGCCCGGTTTTCAACTTCTAATATTTTTCTAAGGTTTTCGACTGTTTTAACTTGAATCGGTTCAACCCGTTCGACTGCCAGTTCGTAGTTTTTCATGATTTTTCGCAGAAAACACATTTTCTGACTCAGAAAGACCTACTGAGTCCAAAAATCATATTTAAATCCCCAAATTCTCATTCTATCTTTTCAGAATCTAATTAATGATTTTACTCGTGAAAACTCCAGTTCTAATTTGAAGGTTGTGGTAGACTTAGAGAAAGGGGGTTGAATATATGTCTTTCTTTTAAGTTACTGAAATGACCCTTTAAAGCAAACTTTCAATCCTGATTCTGTTTAAACTCAGTACCAGAAAATTTATGAGACAATTTATTTTTGTCTCATGAATATAAGAAAACAGAACACAGCAGAGAAGAGAGAAGCTAACACCAGCATGTATCCTGGTTTCGTTGCCTTGTGCTATGCAACCTACGTCCAGTCTCCTCCACAACAATAGAGGAATTTTCACTATAGTTAAAAGTATTACATACCCCAATTCCATAGGATTTACACAATCCTTTCACACTCAAGTTCTAACCTAATTTGAAAGTGGCTATGCTAATACCTAACTCTTCACTCTTAGTGCTAACCCAACTAAGAAATGGATACCTCACAGGTACAAGATACAAGACATAGACATACCTAAAGAAATCTGAAAATAACTCTAGGTTTTTCTCTCAAGTGTATCACTCAGCCTCTTTCCACTATTGGCTTTTACTTGAGCTCTCTCATTATGCCTTTTCACTCAAGAAATTACAGAATGATAAACATTGAAAAGTAAATTACAATCTGTAAAATATGAAGGAGATTGACTTCATCAATAGCCTCTTAGCTATGTGCTAAACCAGATTTGCAAGCCTCTGATTTTGTTCTTCAGTATTGGCCGAATGCTTCTTTGAAAAAAAGCATTATCCAAGTAGAGGAACTTCTTCAGGGAACTCTTCACAGAACACAACTTGTTCATGCCCTGGGTCGAGCTGTACGACCTGGGCTGATTGAAGACAAACCAACTGACCTCTTCAGGTCAGGATTCCCCGACCTCTTCATAAAGAGTTCGGCCAAATCGCCAGAGGAGCCCAAAGCAGGCCCAAACGAAGGAACACAGCCCAAATCTAAACGCATCAAAGCCTAGAAAGATAAGGCGGTTCCCCTAAAAGATAAGATAAGATAAAGATAACTAACTTATCTTCAAGGTCACTCCACACTATTATAATTACACTGGAGCACCCAGGTATAACTCATACTTTATTTCTACTAAAAACATACCTAAAGCATGTGCTAACTTAAGCATCGGAGTCTCTTGCAGGTACCACCACCCTCCGGTGACGAAGGATCAGTAGCACCACCAAGTCCAACAAGTCGGACACGATAGCCCTGGCCACCACCACAGATCTCGTCCGAAATCGACCTATAGTTTCAGGTAACCCTCGGAACATTGGCGCCATTACCGGGGAACCTGGAAGTCATCCCACCATCATGGCAGACAACCTTGACAACGACCATGATTCTAATATAGAGAATAGGACACCGCACAAGAATGCAGACACCACACCAAAAGATGCATCTCAACCAAAAAAAGACAAGAATTTGCCAAATACAGAAATCATGGAGGCACTTCAAGCTCAACAAGATCATCTCAAACAGCTCGAAAAAGAGGCCGAGCACCAGCAGAAAGCCAAAAAAAAATCTACAGAGAGAAACTAGGCGACGCTGAGAGTTAGAGGACAAGCTCCTAAAACTCGAAGCCGAACTAAAAACCAAAACCGTTCAATCCATCATGAAGATAGCCCCCACAAAGATCAAGATCCATTCACCAAAGTGATCATGAAAGCTAAAGTCCCAAAAGACTTCAAAGATCCTGACATGACCCCATACGACGACACATCAGATCCAAGCCATCATCTTAGCAATTTGAGAAGCAGAATGTATCTCACCGATGCCTCGGATGCTATCTGATGCAAAGCTTTCCCAAAAACCCTAACAACAACAGCAATTAAATGGTTTGACAATTTGTCCCCCAGATCCATCACAAGTTTTGACAACTTAGCCAAGAAATTTCTTGCCAGATTTTCCATCCAAAAGGACAAAGCCAAACATGCTCCAAGCCTATTAAGGATCAAGCAAGGAGATCGGGAGAGCCTTTGTAACTACATGGAAAGATTCAACAAAGTATGCCTAGACATACAAAGCCTACCAACAGAAGTAGCCATCATTGGTCTCATCAATGGCCTACGAGAAGGACCCTTTAGTCACTCCATATCAAAAAAACATCCCACATCTTTAAATGAAGTGCAAGAACGAGCAGAAAAGTACATCAACATGGAAAAAAATTATCGACTAGGAGAGACCTCAAAATCCGGATTCTCCTACTCCTCCCGGGATAAGGACAAAGAATCCAAGAAAAAAGGATCAACACAGAGAGAAGCCAAAAAAAATACCATAATTACACTCCTCTTCGGGTGTCCCTTGTGGATGTTTACCGAGAAGTATGCCATACTGAGAAGATCCCACCACATCGCCCACTCAAAAGCAAAAAAGGAGGGGAAACCGAACAGAATACTGTGAATACCACCGAATCTATGGACATCCCACCAACGAGTGCTTCGACTTAAAGAATGTCATAGAAAAATTGGTAAGAGAAGGGTGACTAGATGGGTACTTAGCCAACAAAGCGGATGAACCCAGAAAAAGAAGAAGGGACGAAGAGGTTGGACGAGCCGAACAACCACCTCACACCCTGGAGAGGCACGTCCACATGATAAATGAAGGATTCGCAGGAGGGAAGATCTCAAAATCATCTTACAAAAGGCACCTTAAAAAGTATATCACGTTGGAGGAGGAGAAGAATCGCCCGACCTCCCCACTATTACCTTTACTCAAGAGGACGCGGAAGGCATCATCCCGGGACATGACGATCCCATGGTCATTACTATCATATTGGCCAATGCTAATCTCCACCGCACACTAGTGGACCAAGGAAGCTCGGCGGATATCTTGTTTAAATCCGCCTTCGACAAGCTCGGCCTACAAGAAAAAGAGCTCAGAGCATATCCGAACAGCTTATTTAGACTAGGAGATACTCCAATCCAACCGCTTGGATATATCTCACTAAACACAACCTTTGGAAAGCGACCCCGAGGAGAGGGTTTGCTTTTCTACCCTGATTCCAAGAGATCGGCCCTTTTTTCTATGCTTACGACTACTTCTTTAGTCAATTAAGCATGACCATCCCTTTTATCCCTTTTGAAAATGATTTGATGTGGTCCTGTAATGTAGCTCCCACTCAGCTTCATTCAAGAATTGGGCATCTATCCTTCTCAAACACTTTTTCTTCATCTCTTTGTGTTGACTAAACCTGGGGTAACCAAGAAAAGACCTCTTGGATTTCTTTCCGTGCTACCCAAGAAAAGAAAGTTTTTTCGATGTATGACGAATCCTTCCGTGACTTCAAGAATATTTTTTCAAGGTCTGAGCTGTTGATGGAACTCGGCCTTTCTTTTTAGGCGAGAATGATGAACCTATTTTTCCCTTATCATGGTAAGAAAATGTGGTAGTAGTCAAGTATTCCTGGGAGAATCTGAGTGAGGTTGAGCAAGCTTTTGTGAGAGTGCTGAAGGAGAATTAGGAGGAGCCTCCCTATCTTGATACGAAAAGGTTCTTGGGGGATCCCTCCCTTCTTCGTGCTGAGTTGGGTAGTGGTCGACCTCTTTTTTAGTTTTTTCTTTTGTTTGTTCATTTTGTTGATTTATCATTTCTTCTTAGTTGTAACTTGGTTTTGCTGGCTTCTTTTTTTAGAGATGGTGAAGGCCTCAAATTCAATGAAGGCCTTTATAAGGGCCAGGAAGGCGACTGTGGCTCAGAACATTTCGGCCAAAGGTCTTGGGGAGGGATCTTCCAAGGTCACTCTGAAGAGGTCGACCTCGGATACTTCTGGGCCGAGGGACATCATACCAACTCCTCAAGTTCTCTTGGCCTCTTCTAATCCTCCCCAGCCGACCTCTAGCACTACCTCTCCTTCCACTACTGGTCCTCCTCCCAAGAAGCAAAAGACTGTCGAGCCCTATGATATGGATGCCCTTGAATTTGATGTTGTAGGGTTTGTAGACAATCAAATTGCTCCTTATGGCCGACTTCCTATGGATGATGTGTCCATCCTTCACCACCTGGATTTCATTTCTAGGAGTAGTGTTTGGATGGCTCATATGGGTGCGGCTTTATTCCGTACGATCCAAGACTCTCCTGTCCATGCAACGAAGGCTTTTATGCAGGAGGCTAAGTTAGAATTCGATAGGATCAAGGGGCTGAAGGATGAGCTTGACGCTAAGGTGGCCAAGTTGAAGCTGGATCTAGAGAATGAGAAAGCCCGGGCTACCTCTGCTGTGGCTTCTGCAACTCTGGCCGAGGAGATGGTGCAGAAGCATAAAGAAAGTTATGTTCAAACATATGGTGAGCTGCTGGAGACCAGAGAGAGGCTGGAATCTACTCATGTTGATTATGCTAAGCTCCAAGGCCATCTGGTGGGTAGTGTAGATGATGCCTATGAGAACTTAAAGGCTTAGGTCTGAGTTCTTGCTCCCAAGCTCGACCTGAGTCTCTTTAGTTTGGACAACATTGTTGAAAATGGTAAGATTGTTCCTGCCCCATATGAAGAAGAGGAAGGTCCTTAAAGGCACCTTAAAGAAGTATATCACGTTGGAGGAGGAGAAAAATCACCCGACCTCCCCACTATTACCTTTACTCAAGAGGACGCGGAAGGCATCATCCCAGGACATGACGATCCCATGCTCATTACTATCATATTGGCCAATGCTAATCTCCACCGCACACTAGTGGACCAAGGAAGCCCGGCGGATATCTTGTTTAAATCCGCCTTCGATAAGGTCGGCCTACAAGTAAAAAAGCTCAAAGCATATCCAAACAGCTTATTTGCACTAGGAGATACTCCAATCCAACAACTTGGATATATCTCACTACACACAACCTTTGGAAAGGGAACCCGGTCAAGGACACTCAACATAGACTACATCGTAGTCGACGTGAGCTCAGCCTACAACGCCCAGATAGGTCAGACAACACTGAATCAGCTCACTGCGGTAGTTTCGACTCCACATCTATGCATGAAGTTCCCAACTCCATAAGAGATCGCTACGATAAAAGGAGACCAGAAAATAGCGCGACGCTGTTACAATGAAAGTCTGAACATCAGAGGCAAAGGAGAAGAAATCCACATCATCAAACTTAGGGGAGTTCGAGGTCGGGAAGAACTTCATCCATGACCTGAGGGCGAGATTGAAGAAGTTCAGATCGGGGATGCCCTAGACAAAACAACAAATATTGGGACAAGCTTAAATAGAGACATAAAGGAGCCTCTGATTTAGTTCTTAAGGAGCAATGTCGACCTCTTTGCATGGAAGGGCATAGACCCCAAACTAATGTGCCACAAGCTGGCTGTATACCCAGGATCTTGGCCAGTGCAACAGAAGCATAGGAAACTCAGACCCAAAAGATCGCAAGCTATGAAAGAACAAGTACAAACTCTACTGGAGGCAGGATTCATAAGAAAAGTCTAATACCCACTATGGCTAGCTAATGTTATCTTGGTGAAAAAATCAAATGGGAAGTAGTGGATGTGCACCGACTACACCGATCTCAACAAAGCCTGCCCAAAAGATCCATATCCACTCCCAAGTATCGACACTCTAGTGGATGCCCCCTCCGGATACAAGTACCTCTCGTTCATGGATGCTTATTCAGGATACAATCAAATCCCAAAGTATCCACCTAATCAGGAAAAGACCTCATTCCTAACTTCAAAAGCAAATTACTGTTATGTCGTCATGCCATTTGGACTTAAAAACGCAGGAGCTACCTACCAAAGGTTGATGAACAAAGTCTTCACAGAATACATTGGGAAACTAATGGTAGTGTATGTAGATGACATGTTGGTAAAAACACAGAGTGAGGAATCATTACTGTCCGACCTTACCAAAGTGTTCGACACCATAAGAAAGCATGGTATGTGTTCATACCCTGGGTCAAGCTGTTCGACCCGGGATGTTTAGTGACAAGCCGACCGACCTCTTCAGGTCAGACTATCCGACCTTTTCTCAAAGAGCTCGGCCAATGCCCGACCTCTTCTCAAAGAGCTCGGCCAAATCGCCAAAGGAGCCCAATGCAGGCCCAAAATGAAGGAACACAGCCCAATCTAAAGGCAGCTAAAGCCCAGAAAGATAAAGGCGGTTTCGCTAAAGATAAGATGACTTCACTCAAAGATAAGATAAGATAAGATAAGATAACTATCTTATCTCCAGAGAGGTCACTTCTCACCATTATAAATACACTGGAGCACCCAGGTATAACTCATACTCTGATTCTACTCAATACCTGCTTAATACCCTTGCTAACTTAAGCATCGGAGTCCCTTGCAGGTATCCCCCACCCTCCGAGGACGAAGGATCAGCACCACCACCAAGTCCAACAAGTCGTACATAACAGCTCCGAATAGCACAGAAGATCTCGTCCGAGATCGACCTACAATTTTAGGTAACCCTCGGAACATTAGCGCCGTTGCCGGGGAACTTGGAAGTCATCCCACCACCATGGCGGACAACCATGACAACGACCATGATTCAGATCTAGAGGATAGAACACCGCACAAAAATGCGGACACTACACTAAAGGATACTCCTCAACTTAACAACGAAAAGGATTCTCCAAATGCGGGAGCCATGGAGGCGCTTCGAGACCGTTAAAACAACTGGAAGAAGAAGCCCTACATCAACGAAAGGCTGAGAAAGACCTACAATGGGAGATAAAGCGACGCCGGGAATTGGAGGACAAACTCCTAAAACTCAAAGCCGATCTCAAGGTCAAAGCTAATCGATCCTCTCATGACGATAGCTCCTGCAAGGACTAGGATCCATTCACCAAAGAGATCATGAAAGCTAAAGGACCCAAAGAACTTCAAAGCTCCAGACATGACTCCACACGACGGCACATCAGATTCAAGCTATCATCTTAGCAATTTCAGAAGCAGGATGTATCTCACGGAGGCCTCAGATGCAATCCGTTATTCTCCATCCAGAAGGACAAAGCCAAACACGCACCGACCCTATTAGGAATCAAGCAAGGAGATCGAGAGAAGCCTTCACAACTACATGGAAAGATTCAACAAAACATGTCTGGGCATACAAAGTCTGCCAACAGAAGCAGCTATCAGGGGCCTCATCAATGGTCTACGAGAAGGACCTTTTAGCCACTCAATATCCAAGAAGCACCCAAACATCTCTAAACGAGGTACAAGAACGAGCAGAGAAGTACATCAACATGGAGAAAAACTCTCGACTAGGAGAGATCTCAAAAACCGAACATTCCTACTCCTCTCTGGATAAGGATAAAGAGTCCAAGAAAAAAGAAGATCAACATGGAGAGAAGCCTAGAAAATACCACAATTACACCCCTTCGGGTGTCTCTTGTGGATGTCTACCGAGAAATATGCAATACTGAGAAGATCCCACCACCTCGCCCAATCCAAACCAAAGAGATCGGACGCGTTGAGGGTCCACCTCACACTGAAGAGGTCGGACGCATTGAAGGTCCACCTCACACCGAAGAGGTCGGATGCGTTGAAGGTCCACCTCACACCGAAGAGGTCAGACGCGTTGAAGGTCCACCTCACACCGAAGAGGTCGGACGAGTTGAAGGTCCACCTCACACCGAAGAGGTCGGACGAGTTGAAGGTCCACCTCACCCCAAAGAGGTCGGACGAGATGAAGGTTCACCTCACACCAAAGAGGTCGGACAAGTTGAATGTCTCACGCCAAAGAAGTCAGACGAGTCGGACGAGTTGAGTGTCTCACGCCAAAGAGGTCGGACAAGTTGAATGTCCACCTCACACCCCTGAGAGACATGTTCATAGAGGATTCGCAGGAGGAAGGATCTCTAAATCATCTCGCAAAGGACACCTCAAAGAGGGATATTAAGGAAGGGAGAGAAGTTTGAATAGGACAACGGGGTGCAACCACCCATTCTTACACGACCAAGGGAAAGTGGAAGGCTCATATTATACCTCGTAGTAGGAAGTCGGACAATAGCCCCATCACCAGTTAAATAAGACAAAAGTGGGCAACAACTCGTCTACTTCATCATCAAGGCTTTACAAGGGGCCGAACTAAACTATCAAAAGATAGAAAAGTTCGCCTACGCCCTCACATTCTCTTCTCGACAACTCTGCCTATATTTTCAAGCGTACACTATTAGAGTTCGGACCAACCAGCCCATAAAACGCATCCTACAGAAAACAGACTTAGCGGAAGAATCCTACAGTGGGCAATCAAGTTATCCGAATTCGATCCTCGACATGAAGCTCGGACAGCCATCAAATCACAATATCTAGCCGACTTCATCACAGGGTACACCCCGGAAACTCCTACAAAATGGAATCTCTACATAGATGACTCTTCAAATAAAACCGGGAGTGGTGCAGGTGTAATTATAGAAAGCGATCAGGGAAGCCAAATCAAGCTAAATAACCAACCTGAATACGAGGCACTACTGGCTGGGTTAAGGCTAGCTAAGAAGGTAGGAGCTTACCATGTCCAGTGATTCACAAATAAAAGGGAGCAACCAAGCTGAGGATCCCACCATGAAAAAATACCTCGGGTAATTTGGGGGACCCTGAACAAAACTAGAGAATAGCTCGAACAATTCGGGGGACCCTAGATAAAAACAGAAAACAGCTCGGACAATTCGGGGAATATGAAGTCCGACACATACCTCGGGAGCAGAATGCCCGAGCTGATGCACTTTCAAAATCAGCCAACACCAAACTAGGGGGCAATAATAGAAGCCTCATCCAGGCTACATTACAAGACCACAACAAAGAAGGAAAACAAAACCCTCTCCTCAGAGTCTGGCGACACTAGCTCATAATTCTTCTCCTCATCCCTATCCCTACAAATTCTACGAAACATCCTAAGTCGCACACAATACTCAGGGTCAGCCACAGTAACATGCATTAAAACTATGAAATCCAGTCAATCAGACATGCCGTCCGGGATCTTAGTAGACATCTCAGCAATATTTTTTCAAGAAGACATAGGTCAACCATGGGGTTATTACCAAATAACTCAGACAAATAAGGAAACAACTCGGACAATAACAGCAAAACATCAGATGTCAGATACAGCAGTAAAAGAGAAACTCCAGGACTCACACGAAAGTCCAGGGGCACACTTTGGAGGCAACAACAGGGCAAGAACACAGAGAAGAGAAGCCGACAATCGATACCCAAACAGTCCAAACACCTCTCAAACAAAAGGTCAAAACAAAAGCTAGAACTTTTATCCAACAGGAGTCAGGCAACGATGAAAAGAAACAGGAACAACAACAAAACCCTAAAAGCCCACATTCTTCTCAAAGGCGAATGACAAAAGAAAAGTCATAACAAACGATCAAAGACGCAAGCTTTTTGTAGAATGAACCAAAGTTCTTCAGAGCAAAAACCCAACTACAAAGTCAAAGCTTTACATAAAAAAACATAGCCCCACCAGAAGAGCTCCAACAAGTCCTATGGGCATATCGGACAACTCCACACTCCACCACAAAGGAATCACCTTTCCGATTAGCTTACAGAATGGAGGCAATGATCCCAGTGGAGGTCGAAGAAGGATCGCCCAGACTGATCCACAACAGTGAAGAGGCCAACTTCCAACTTCAAAAAGAAGAACTCGACCTACTTCCAGAAATCTGAGAAAGAGCTCGAACCAAGAAAGAGGTGTTAAAACGTCAAATGGCCTCAAGATACAATCGGAAGGTAACCTAGCAACTACGATCTCATCCTAATCTGAAATGACATCAGAATAGGTCGGTCAGGAGAAGAGAAGCTAGCAGCCAACTGGAAAGGATCATACCAAGTTGTTCAGAAGAACTGGGGAAAGGTTACTACAAAGTGTCCAACCTCGAGGGGCAAGAGCTACCAAGGTCATGGCATTCCTGCAAAGGGCGCCAGGCCGAGATCCAAAAAGATTGCCCGACCTAGAAAGGTAAGTACTAACATGTACACACTCTTATCTTCATTTTATTAAAAAATTGCAGATTCCCTAAAAAGTTTCCTACCAAGACGCCCGACTACGGCAGGTCGGCAAGGTGAACACCAAATTCACCGCCCGATCACGACAAAGTCGGCAAGATGAAAACCAAATTCATCGTTCGATTACAAAGCGACAAGTCAGCTAGGTGAAAACCAACTTCACCGCCCGACCACGATGAAAACCGAATTCATCGTTTGATTTTGACAAAGGTCGACAAAGTGAAAACTAAAATTCACTGCTCTACAAACTCCAAAGACGCATTAATCTAAAGCATTCATCGTCCGATTATAAAGCAACAGATCGACAGAAAGTGAAGAACAGATTCACTGTACGATCTCAATAGGAATGATCGTCCGACTAAGGTAAAAACGTGATTCACCTAAAAGATGATCAAACCGGGACAGAAACCACCATCTACGAATTGGCAAAGATGAACACAGAATAATGCAAGAAGTTATCGAAAGTGATCCCAAAAAGAACCTGACGAGGTCTTATGGATTGCTATATAATAACTTAAAAAGACTGGCCGACACTAAAAAGTTGGACCAAGTCAACCCAAGTTATCAGCAAATCCCTGGAAAGAGGTCTGGCCAACCTTATTAAACAGGAATTGCTATAACTTAAAAGAGATCGACCTAACGAAGTCGGTCTCCTACAAGACAAGTTATAAAAGTAATCCCTGAAAGAGACCTAACAAAGTCCAAGAAAGAGGATAACAAAAATAACTTAGAATAGATCGACCTAACGAAGTCGGTCTCCTACAAAACAAGTTATAAAAGTAATCCCTGAAAGAGACCTGAACAAGGTCCAAGAAAGAGGATTACAGATATAACTTAGAAGAGCCCGACATGACAAAGTCGGCCCAAACGACAAAAGTTATAAAAGTAATCCCTGAAAGAGACTTGAACAAAGTCCAAGAAAGAGGATTACAGAAATAACTTAGGAGGACCCGACATGACAAAGTCTGCCCAAGCGACAAAAGTTATAAAAGTAATCCCTGAAAGAGACTTAAACAAGGTCCAAGAAAGAGGATTACAGACATAACTCAGAAGAGACCAACAAGAAGAAGTCGGACCAAACGAAAGCTACAGCTGGACCGACAAGAAGAAGTCGGACCAACGAAAGCAGCAGCTTGGACCGACAAGAAGAAGTCGGACCAATGAAAGCTACAGCTTGGACCGATAAGAAGAAGTCGGACCAACGAAAGCTACAGCTTGGACCGACAAGAAGAAGTCGGACCAACGAAAGCTACAGCTTGGACCGACAAGAAGAAGTCGGACCAACGAAAAACGAGCGCTAAAACGGACATAGCTCCGCCCAAAAAGCCATGGCTCCACGACAAGGCTATCAAAATTGTTCAGAATGACTAAAAAGTGTTCTACGAAAACACTAAAAGGTCGTCGGACAAATTAGCCCCAAGGACCACCTCGACCAAGCAGAAAGTGGACAAAATCAGAAGTGATCAAAAGTAGTCGGACAACAAAGTACCGACACTCTACAAAGATCCACAAAAATGGACAAAGACATCTCGCAAACGGCCAGAGGAAGGCCAGGAATGTTTTGCTAAAAGGTACGAAGTCTTGAAAAAAGACACTACTTAAAAAATGAAAAGCACAGCCTCAAAGACAGAGCTAAAAAATCATCCAAACAAACTATGAAATGGTTCTCCATCGGAACACTACCTAAAAAGTTGTTGGATTATGACTAAAAAGCCCGAACAGCGAAGACAAACAAGTCGGAAGAAGGCTGAAGAGTCCCCTCAACAAAGTAAAAGGGGCAATACCAGACTCGCACAAGGAGAAACTACTCAAAGATCGACCAAAGTCAGGATGCTTGAGCACGACTTCCCCGAAGAGATCGAAACTCTGAAAGCACGGTCTCACGGAAAAGTCCGAACTCAAGCAGGGGCAAAGTCATACAGGTCGACGTCAGCTAAAGAAGAGGCCCAAGTATGACTTCAAAAAAGAACAAGCCAAAAGGTTGAGAAACAACTTAAGGCTCAAATGCGCTTAGCCAAAAAGGATACAACTCCACTCAAAGAAGGCACAATCTCAAACAGGTTCACGAACGTCATCCGAGACTAAAAAGGGTTCTATATAAAGAACACTAAAAAGTCATTGGACAAGTCTCTAAAAGCCCGGATATCAAGCCGCAAGGATAGCTTCACCAAAGCAGAGGATTGTCAACATAAACTTAAAAGCAAGGCGTGATCCAGAAGGCAAGGGTAGAAAACCCACACTACCACTCAAAAGAGGTTGGACTGTGAAGTACCAAACCTCTAGAAAATCTACAAGATTTCAAAGCAACGAAGAAACAAGCAAGACAGATGCTTGAGCACCACTTCCAAAGAGATCGAAGCTCTGAAAAGCACGATCTCATGGAAAGATCAAACTCAAGTAGGGGCACTGTTCATACCCTGGGTCAAGCTGTTCGACCCGGGATGTTTAGTGACAAGCCGACCGACCTGTTCAGGTCAGACTATCCGACCTCTTCTCAAAGAGCTCGGCCAATGCCCGACCTCTTCTCAAAGAGCTCGGCCAAATCGCCAAAGGAGCCCAAAGAAGGCCCAAAACGAAGGAACACAGCCCAATCTAAAGGCAACTAAAGCCCAGAAAGATAAAAGCGGTTCCGCTAAAGATAAGATGACTTCACCCAAAGATAAGATAAGATAAGATAAGATAACTATCTTATCTCCAGAGAGGTCACTCTTCACCATTATAAATACACTGGAGCACCCAGGTATAACTCATACTCTGATTCTACTCAATACCTGCTTAATACCCTTGCTAACTTAAGCATCAGAGTCCCTTGCAGGTACCCACTACCCTCCGGGGACGAAGGATTTGCACCACCACCAAGTCCAACAAGTCGGACACAATAGCTCCGACCAGCACAGAAGATCTCATCCGAGATCGACCTACAGTTTCAGGTAACCCTTGGAACAGTATGCAACTTAATCCAGCAAAATGTACCTTCGTAGTAGATGCTGGCAAGTTCTTGGGCTTCATGCTAACACAAAGAGGAATTGAGGCAAACCCAGATAAATGTCGGGCCATACTCGACATGAAAAGTCCGACCTGTGTCAAAGAGGTACAACAGCTCAACGGAAGACTGGCGGCCCTGTCCAGATTTCTAGCCAGGTCAGCCATAAGATCTCTCCCCTTCTATGCAACATTAAGGAAGGGAAAGAGGTTTGAATGGACGACAGAGTGCGAACAGGCTTTCCAGGATTTCAAAATGTTTCTGGGATAACCACCTATTCTTACTCGACCACGGGAAGGAGAACCACTTGTACTATACCTCGCAGTGAGAAGTCGGGCAATAGCCTTAGCACTAGTCAGAGAAGACGAAACTGGGTAACAACCCATCTACTTCATCAGCAAAGCCCTACAAGGGACCGAACTGAACTATCAAAAGTTAGAAAAGTTTGCCTACGCCCTCATACTAACTTCTCGATGACTTCGCCCGTATTTTCAAGCTCACACCATCAAGGTTCGGACTAACCAGCCCATGAAAGGCATTCTACAGAAAACAGACTTAGCTAGAAGAATTCTACAATGAGCAGTCAAGCTATTTGAGTTCGATCTTCAATATGAAGCACGGACGGCCATCAAGTCCCAATATTTGGCCGATTTCCATGCTGAGTACACTGACACTCTGGGAACCCCTACAAAATGGAATCTCTATGTAGACAGCTCTTCAAACAAAACCAGGAGTGGTGCTTGTGTGATAATAGAAAGCGATCAAGAAACCCAAATCTAACTCTCCTTCAAATTTGGGTTCCCTGCTTCAAACAACCAAGCCGAATACGAGGCATTACTAGCTGGTTTGAGGCTGGCCAAGGAGGTTGGAGTTCAAAAGCTTATCATCTTCAGCGATTCACAAGTAGTCACCTCACAAATAGCAGGAAACTACCAAGCTAAGGACCCTACCATGAAAAAATACATGGACAAAACTAGGGAACAGCTCGGACAACTTAGGGAATATGAGGTTTGCCATATACCTCGAGAGCAGAATGCTCGAGCTAATGCACTCTCAAAATTAGCCAGCACCAAACCGAGGGGCAATAACAGAAGTCTCATCCAGGAAATACTGCAGAGCCCATCAATTTCAGAGGAAGAAAACGTCCTAGCCATATCAGGTCAGGATCAAGGATGGATGGACCCTATAATCAACTACCTCAAATCAGAGACACTCCCTACAGACAAGAAAGAGACGAAGAGGCTAAGACGGGAGGCACAATACTACACCATCATAAACAACATCTTATACAAGAGAGGGATTTCGAAACCCCTATTAAAATGTGTGCCGACCTCCAACACAAAGGAAGTTTTGGAAGAAATACACAGCGGTATGTGTGGCAATCATATTGGGGCACGAGCTCTCTCCAAAAAAGTACTCCGAGCCGGATTCTTTTGGCCGACTCTACAGAAAGAAGCAACCGAGTTCGTTAAGACATGCCCACCATGTCAAAAACATGCTAACTTCCACATTGCCCCACCAGAAGAGCTTATCACCGTAACATCACCCTGGCCATTCGTAAAGTGGGGACTCGACCTCCTCGGGCCCTTCCCCCAAGGATCAGGACAAGTCAAGTTCCTCATTGTAGGGGTAAATTACTTCACAAAATAGATCGAGGCAAAGCCCCTAGCCAATGCCACTGCTCAAAGAAGTTGGAAATTCTTATATAGAAACATTGTCACAAGGTTTGGGGTTCCTCACTCCTTCACCACAGACAATGGCACTCAATTCACAGACACGGGTTTAAGGAAGTTAGTAGCTGACTTGAAAATAAAGCACCAATTCACATCCATAGAACACCCCCAGACTAATGGACAAGTAGAAGCTGCCAACAAAGTCATACTAGCCAGGTTAAAACGGAGATTACAAGAAGCAAAAGGAGCCTGGGCTGAAGAGCTCCCCCAAGTCCTATGGGCATATCAGACAACTCCACACTCCACGACAAGGGAATCACCCTTCCGATTGGCCTATGGAATGGAGGCAATGATTCCAGTAGAAATTGAAGAAGGATCCCCCAGAATGATCCACTACAATGAAGAGGTCAACTCTCAAAATCAAAGGGAAGAGCTCGACCTACTTTCAGAAATTTGAGAAGGAGCTCGAATTAGGGAGGAAGCTTTAAAATGTCGAACGGCCTCAAGATACAATCAAAAAGTAGTTCAGCAAAGTTTCGCCAATAACGATCTCATCCTAATCCGAAATGACATCGGAACAGGTCGACCAGGAGAAGGAAAGCTAGCAACCAACTGGAAAGGACCCTACCGAGTTACAGAGGTATTGGGAAAAGGATACTACAAGGTGTCCAAACTCGAGGGGCGAGAGCTACCAAGGTCATGGCACGCCTACAACTATGAGTTTGTGTGTTTTTCTGTGATTTCAGGTATTTTCTGGCTGAAATTGAGGGACCTGAGCAAAAATCTAATTCAGAGGCTGAAAAGGACTGCAGATGCTGTTGGATTCTGACCTCCCTACACTCGAAGTGGATTTTCTGGAACTACAAAAACCCAATTGGTGCGCTCTCAATTGAGTTGGAAAGTAGACATCCTGGGCTTTCCAGCTTGGTATAATAGTCCATACTTTGCCCGAGATTTGATGGCCCAAATAGGCGTTCCAAGTCAGCTTAAGAATTCTGGCGTTAAACGCCGGAACTGGCACAAGAATGGGAGTTAAACACCCAAACTGGCACAAAAGCTGGCGTTTAACTCCAAGAAAAGTCTCTACACATGAAAGCTTCAATGCTCAGCCCAAACACACACCAAGTGGGCCCGGAAGTGGATTTTTATGTCATTTACTCATCTTTGTAAACCTTAGGCTACTAGTTCTCTACAAATAGAACCTTTTGCTATTTTATTTTCATCTTTTGATCACTTTACATCTTTTGCTCACTTTAGATCTGAGGATCATCTTTGGACGTCTAGTTCTTAGATCATTGGGGGCTGGCCTCACGGCCATGCCTAGACCTTGTTCTTATGTATTTTCAACGGTGGAGTTTCTACACACTATAGATTAAGGTGTGGAGCTCTGCTGTACCTCGAGTATTAATGCAATTACTACTGTTCTTCTATTCAATTCAGCTCATTCTTGTTCTAAGATATTCATTCGCACCCAAGAACATGATGAATGTGATGATTATGTGACGCTCATTATCATTCTCACTTATGAACGCGTGCCTGACAACCACTTCCGTTCTACAAGCAAACAAGGCTTGAGTGTTTATCTCTTGGATTCCTTAATCAGAATCTTCGTGGTATAAGCTAGAATTGATGGTGGCATTCAAGAGAATCCGAAAGGTCTAAACCTTGTCTGTGGTATTCTGAGTAGGATTCAAGGACTGAATGACTGTGACGAGCTTCAAACTCGCAATTGTGGGGCGTTAGTGACAGACGCAAAATAATCAATGGATTCTATTCCGACATGATCGAGAACCGACAGCTGAATAGCCGTGTTGTGATAGAGAGCGTTGAACATTTTCACTGAGAGGATGGGAGGTAGCCATTGACAACAGTGAAACCCTACATACAGCTTGCCATGGAAAGGAGTAAGAAGGATTGGATGAAGACAGTAGGAAAGCAGAAAGACGGAAGGGACAAAGCATCTCCATACGCTTATCTGAAATTCTCACCAATGAATTACATAAGTATCTCTATCTTTATTTTATGTTTTATTCATAAATCATCCAAAACCATTTGAATCTGCCTGACTGAGATTTACAAGATGACCATAGCTTGCTTCATACCAACAATGTCCGTGGGATCGACCCTTACTCGCGTAAGGTTTATTACTTGGACGACCCAGTGCACTTGCTGGTTAGTTGTACGTAGTTGTGATAAAGAGTTGAGATTGCAATTGAGCGTACCATGTTGATGGCGCCATTGATGATCACAATTTTGTGGACCAAGTTTTTGGCGCCGTTGCCGGGGATTGTTTGAGTTTGGACAACTGACGGTTCATCTTGTTGCTTAGCTTAGGTATTTTTCTTCAAAGTTCTTAAGAATGAATTCTAGTGTTTCAAGGTGATGTTCTTATCATCACCAAAGCTGATTGATTCTCATCAATTTAGCTCTTGAATGCAATGTCCTGCTGAAGCTTGGCTAGCCATGTCTAATTCCTTTAGACTAAAGCTTTAGACTAACATTGCATGATTCCTGGAATTCTCATTAAGAATTTTGATATCCTTATTTTCTTTTTCACTCAATTTTCAAAAAAAATCCAAAAAAATTACAAAATCATAAAAACCAAAAATATTTTATGTTTCTTGTTGAGTCTAGTGTCTCATTTTAAGTTTGGTGTCAATTGCATGTTTCTATTCTTCTTGCATTTTTTCGAATTCATTCATGTGTCTTAATTGATCTTCAAGTTGTTCTTGATGATTTCCTTATTTTGATCTTTAAATTCTCTTGTCTTGAGTGTTTTGTTGTTTCTCATATGCATTCTCATTTTGTTAGTGTCAATAGTATACAAACTTCTAAGTTTGGTGTCTTGCATGCATTGTTTATTTGATCTTAGTCTCATTATTAAAAATCCAAAAAATTTTTAATTTATGTCTTTTCAAGTCAATAATACAGAGAATTGAAGATTCAGAACATACAGCAGAGGAATTACACAGAAAAAGCTGGGCGTTCAAAACGCCCAGTAAGGAAGGAAAACTGGCGTTTAAACGCCAGCCAGGGTACCTGGCTGGGCGTTTAACGCCCAAAAGGGGTGAGTTTTGGGCGTTAAACGCCAGTATGGATACCATTCTGGGCGTTTAATGCCAGGATGGCACAAGAGGGAAGATTTTGTTTTTGATTCAATTTTTTTTTCAAGTTTTCAAAATTTTTCAAAATCAAATCTTTTTCAAATCATATATTTTCAATCATTTTCAAAATCAATTTCTTTCCATTTTCAAAAATACTTGCTAACAATTAATGATTTGATTCAACATTTCAAGTATGTTGCATTTTCTGTTGAGAAAGGTTTAATGTCTGAATCATATCTTTTAAATTTCTTGTTAGCCATGTCATTAATTTTCAAAATCAAATCTTTTTAAATTGTTTTTCAAACCATCTCTTTTCAATCATATATTTTTTAAAACCATAACTTTTAAATCATATCTTTTTAATCACATCTTTTTTCAAAATAGTTTTCAATCATATCTTTTTAATTTCTAATTTCAAAATCTTTTTCAAAAATTACTTGATTTCTTTTCCACTCTTAGTTTTCGAAAATCAATTAGTATTTTTTTCAAAATGTTCTTAAAATCTTTTTAATTTATTTTCGAAAACTTCTTCCCCTCTTCTCACATCCTTCTATTTATGGACTAACACTCCTCCTCAATGCACAATTCGAACTCTATCTTTCTTGATAAGTTCGAATTCTTCTACCTCTTCCTTCTATTTTTATTTTCCTCTAACACCTCAAGGAATCTCTATACTGTGACATAGAGGATTCCATATTTTCTTGTTCTCTTCTCTTTCATATGAGCAGGAGCAAAGACAAAAGCATTCTTGTTGAGGCTGACCCTGAACCTGAAAGGACCTAGAAGTAAAGCTAAGAGAATCTAAAGCACTACTCTCTGAAGAGGTGATGAGCGGATAATTTATACGCTTTTTGGCATTGTTTTTAGTATGTTTTTAGTATGATCTAGTTAGTTTTTAGTATATTTTTATTAGTTTTTAGTTAAAATTCACTTTTCTGGACTTTACTATGAGTTTGTGTGTTTTTCTGTGATTTCAGGTATTTTCTGGCTGAAATTGAGGGACCTGAGCAAAAATCTGATTCAGAGACTGAAAAGGACTGCAGATGCTGTTGGATTCTGACCTCCCTGCACTCGAAGTGGATTTTCTGGAGCTACAGAAGCCCAATTGGCGCGCTCCAACGGCGTTGGAAAGTAGACATCCTGGGCTTTCCAGCAATATATGATAGTCCATACTTTGCCCAAGATTTGATGGCCCAAACCGGCGTTCAAATCACCTTCAGATTTTCCAGCGTTAAACGCCGGAACTGGCACCAAAGTGGGAGTTAAACACCCAAACTGGCACAAAAGCTGGCGTTTAACTCCAAGAAGAGTCTCTACACGAAAATGCTTCATTGCTCAGCCCAAGCACACACCAAGTGGGCCCGGAAGTGGATTTTTATGTCATTTACTCATCTTTGTAATTCTTAAGCTACTAGTTCCCTATAAATAGGACCTTTTGCTATTGTATTTTCATCTTTTGATCACTTTAGATCTCTAGATCATCTTTGGACATCTAGTTCTTAGATCATTTGGGGGCTGGCCTCACGGCCATGCCTAGACCTTGTTCTTATGTATTTTCAACGGTGGAGTTTCTACACACCATAGATTAAGGTGTGGAGCTCTGCTGTACCTCGAGTATTAATGCAATTACTATTGTTCTTCTATTCAATTCAGCTTGTTCTTGTTCCAAGATATCACTTGTTCTTCAACTTGATGAATGTGATGATCCGTGACACTCATCTTCATTCTCACCTATGAACGTGTGACTGACAACCACCTCCGTTCTACCTTAGATTGAGTGAATATCTCTTGGATTCCTGATACACGATGCATGGTTGATCGCCTGACAACCGAGCGCTCACCTGACAAACGAGCCAGCCATTCCGTGAGATCAGAGTCTTCGTGGTATAGGCAAGAACTGATGGCGGCATTCAAGAGAATCCGGAAGGTCTAACCTTGTCTGTGGTATTCTGAGTAGGATTCAATGATTGAATGACTGTGACGTGCTTCAAACTCCTGAGGGCGGGGCGTTAGTGACAGACGCAAAAGAATTACTGGATTCTATTCCGGCCTGATTGAGAACCGACAGATGGATAGCCATGCCGTGACAGGGTGCGTTGAACATTTCCACTGAGAGGATGGGAGGTAGCCACTGACAACGGTGAAACCCTTGCATAAGCTTGCCATGGAAAGGAGTAAGAAGGATTGGATGAAGACAGTAGGAAAGCAGAGAGACGGAAGGGACAAAGCATCTTCATACGCTTATCTGAAGCTCTCACCAATGATATACATAAGTGTCTCTATCTTTATCTTTATGTTTCATTCATCACCCATACCCATTTGAGTCTGCCTGACTAAGATTTACAAGGTGACCATAGCTTGTTTCATACCAGCAATCTCCGTGGGATCGACCCTTACTCGCGTAAGGTTTATTACTTGGACGACCCAGTGCACTTGCTGGTTAGTTGTGCAGAGTTGTGATAAAGAGTTGAGATTGCAATGAGCGTACCATGTTGATGGCGCCATTGATGATCACAATTTCGCATACCAAGTTTTTGGCGCCGTTGCCGGGGATTGTTTCGTGTATGGACAACTGACGGTTCATCTTGTTGCTTAGTTAGGTAATTTTTTTCAGAATTTCTTTAAAAATGAATTCTAGAGTTTTATGATGATCTGTTGAAATCTGGCTGGCTGAGAAGCCATGTCTAATCTTATTGGACCGAGGTTTCAACTGATCATCACAAGAGCTTGTTGATCTCTATCAATCTTCCTATTGGAGCAATGATGTGCTAAGGCTTGGCTGGCCATTGGCCATGTCTAGTGTTTTGGACCGAAGCTTTCTTTGAAAGCTTGGCTGGCTGTGAAGCCATGTCTAATTCCTGGACCGGAGTCTTAGACTAGCATTGCAATGATTCCTGGAATCCAAATTAAGAATTCTGAAACCTTTATTTTCTATTCCATATAATTTTCGAAAAATCCAAAAAAAAAATTTTCAAAATCATAAAAACCAAAAATATTTTATGTTTCTTGTTTGAGTCTAGTGTCTAATTTTAAGTTTGGTGTCTTGCATGCATTGTTTATTTGATCTTGGTTCTATTTTCAAGTCAATAGTACAGGGAACTGAAGATTCAGAACATGCAGCAGAGGAATTACACAGAAAAAGCTGGGCGTTCAAAACGCCCAGTGAAGAAGGACAGACTGGCGTTTAAACGCCAGCCAGGGTGCCTGGCTGGGCGTTTAACGCCCAAAAAGGTAGTGCATTGGGCGTTAAACGCCAGAATGTGCACCATTCTGGGCGTTTAACGCCAGGATGGCACAAGAGGGAAGATTCTGTTTTTAATTCAGATTTTTTTTCAAGTTTTCAAAGTTTTTCAAAATCAAATCTTTTTCAAAATCAATTTTTTTCCTTTTTCAAAGATACTTGCTAACAATTAATGATTTGATTGAACAATTCAAGTATGTTGCCTTTTCTGTTGAGAAAGGTTTAATGTTTGAATCATATCTTTTCTTGTTAGGCAAGTCAATAATTTTTAAAATCAAATCTTTTTAAAATCGTTTTCAAATCATATCTTTTCAATCATATCTTTTTAAAAAAAGCATAACTTTTCAATCAAATCTTTTTAATCACATCTTTTTCAAAATAGTTTTCAATCATATCTTTTTAAATTCTAATTTCAAAATCTTTTTCAAAAATTACTTGATTTCTTTCCCACTCCTGGTTTTCGAAAATCAATTAAAGTTTTTCAAAATGTTTTTAAAATCGTTTTAATCTAATTTTTGAAAATTTCTTCCTCTCTTCTCACATCCTTCTATTTATGGAGTACCACTCCTTCTCAATGCACAATTCGAACTCTATCTGATTAAGTTCGAATTCTTCTACCTCTTCCTTCTAATTTTCTTCTTCTCTGACACCTCAAGGAATCTCTATACTGTGACATAGAGGATTCCACATTTTCTTGTTCTCTTCTCTTTCATATGAGCAGGAACAAAGACAAAAGCATTCTTGTTGAAGCTAACCCTGAACCTGAAAGGACCTTGAAGCAAAAGCTAAGAGAAGCTAAGGCACAACTCTCTGTAGAGGACCTAACAGAAATCTTCAAAGAAGAAGACATGGCAGCCGAAAACAACAACAATGCAAACAATGCAAGGAAGGTGCTGGGTGACTTTACTGCACCTACTCCCGACTTCTATGGGAGAAGCATCTCTATCCCTGCCATTGGAGCAAACAACTTTGAGCTTAAGCCTTAATTAGTTTCTCTAATGCAACAGAATTGCAAGTTCCATGGACTTCCATTGGAAGATCCTCATCAGTTCTTAGCTGAATTCTTGCAAATCTGTGACACTGTCAAGACTAATGGGGTTGACCCTGAGGTCTACAGACTTATGCTATTCCCTTTTGCTGTAAGAGACAGAGCTAGGACATGGTTGGACTTACAACCTAAAGAAAGTCTGGACTCATGGGAAAAGCTAGTCAATGCCTTCTTGGCAAAGTTCTTTCCACCTCAAAAATTGAGTAAGCTTAGAGTGGAAGTCCAAACCTTCAGACAGAAGGATGGAGAATCCCTCTATGAAGCTTGGGAAAGATACAAACAATTGATCAGAAAATGTCCTTCTGACATGCTTTCTGAATGGAGCATCATAGGTATTTTCTATGATGGTCTCTCTGAACTATCCAAGATGTCTTTGGATAGCTCTGCTAGAGGATCTCTTCATCTGAAGAAGACGCCTACAGAAGCTCAAGAACTAATTGAAATGGTTGCAAATAACCAATTCATGTACACTTCTGAAAGGAATCCTGTGAACAATGGGACAAATCAGAAGAAAGGAGTTCTTGAGATTGATACTCTGAATGCCATTCTGGCTCAGAACAAGATATTGACTCAACAAGTCAATTTGATTTCTCAAAGTCTGTCTGGAATGCAAAATGCACCAAGCAGTACTAAGGATGCTTCATCTGAAGAAGAAGCTTATGATCCTGAGAACCCTTCAATGGAAGAGGTGAATTACATGGGAGAACCCTATGGAAACACCTATAATTCTTCATGGAGAAATCATCCAAATCTCTCATGGAAGGATCAACAGAGACCTCAACAAGGTTTCAACAACAATAATGGTGGAAGAAACAGGTTTAGCAATGGCGAGCCTTTTCCATCATCTTCTCAGCAACAGACAGAGAATTCTAAGCAGAACCACTCTGACCTAGCAACCATGGTCTCTGATCTAATCAAAACCACTCAAAGTTTCATGACTGAAACAAGATCCTCCATTAGAAACTTGGAGGCACAAGTGGGACAGCTGAGCAAGAAAGTTACTGAACTCCCTCCTAGTACTCTTCCAAGCAATACAGAAAAAAATCCAAAAGGAGAGTGCAAGGCCATCAATATGGCCGAATTTGGAGAGGAAGGAGAGAAAGTGAACGCCACTGAGGAAGACCTCAATGGGCGTGCACTAGCCTCCACTGAGTTCCCCAATGAGGAACCATGGGAATCTGAGGCTCAAAATGAGACCATAGAGATTTCATTAGACTTACTTCTGCCTTTCATGAGCTCTGATGAGTATTCCTCCTCTGAAGAGGATGAGTATGTCACTGAAGAGCAAGTTGCTAAATACCTTGGAGCAATCATGAAGCTAAATGACAAGTTATTTGGAAATGAGACTTGGGAGGATGAACCCCCTTTGCTCACCAAAGAATTGGATGACTTGTCTAGGCAGAAATTACCTCAAAAGAGACAGGACCCTGGGAAGTTCTCCATACCTTGTACCATAGGCACCATGACCTTCAAGAAGGCTCTGTGTGACTTAGGGTCAAGTGTAAACCTCATGCGTCTCTCTGTAATGGAGAAGCTAAGGATCTTTGAGGTGCAAGCTGCAAGAATCTCACTAGAGATGGCAGACAATTCAAGAAAATAAGCTTATGGACTTGTAGAGGATGTTTTGGTGAAGATTGAAGACCATTACATCCCTGCTGATTTCATAGTCCTAGAGACTGGGAAGTGCATGGATGAATCTATCATCCTTGGCAGACCCTTCCTAGCCACAGCAAAGGCTGTGATTGATGTTGATGGAGGTGAACTGATCATTCAAGTGAATGAAGAATCCTTTGTGTTTAAGGCTCAAGGATATCCCTCTGTCACCATGGAGAGGAAGCATGAAGAGCTTCTCTCAAATCAGAGTCAAACAGAGCCCCCCAGTCAAACTCTAAGTTTGGTGTTGGGAGGCCACAACCAAACTCTAAGTTTGGTGTTGAACCCCCACATTCAAACTCTAAGTTTGGTGTTGGGAGGTTCCAACATTGCTCTGAGCATTTGTGAGGCTCCATGAGAGCCCTCTGTCAAGCTACTGACATTAAAGAAGCGCTTGTTGGGAGGCAACCCAATGTCATATTTTATCTATTTTCCTTTGTTATTTTATGTTTTCTGTAGGTTGATGATCATGAGAAGTCACAAAATCAATTGAAAAAGCAAAAACAGAATGAAAAACAGGAAGAAAAACAGCACACCCTGGAGGAAGAACCTACTGGCATTTAAACGCCAGTAAGGCTAGCAGATGGGCGTTTAACACCTAGTCTGGCACCATTCTGGGCGTTTAACGCCAGAAAGGGGCACCAGACTGGCGTTAAACGCCAGGAAAGGGCAAGAACCTGGCGTTAAACGCCAGAAATGGGCACCAGCCCGGCGTTTAACGCCAGAATTGGCTCAAAACGCATTTTTGCATGCCATTTGGTGCAGGGATGACTTTTCCTTGACACCTCAGGATCTGTGGACCCCACAGGATCCCCACCAACCCCACCACCCTTTTTCTTCTTCACCCATTCACCAATCACCTCAATACCTCTTCCCCAAAAACCCTTCACCTATCAAATCCCATCTTCTCTTCACCACTCACATCCATCCTTCATAAAACCCCACCTACCTTACCATTCAAATTCAAACCACTTTCCCTCCCAAACCCACCATAATGGCCGAACCCTACCCCTTCCTTCACCCTATATAAACCCATCTTCACTCCTTCATTTTCACACACCCTAAACACTACTTCTTCCCCCTTTTTGGCCGAACCACACAACCTCCTCCATCTCCTCCATTTTCTTCTTCTCCTCTATTCTTTCTTCTTTTGCTCGAGGACGAGCAAACCTTTTAAGTTTGGTGTGGTAAAAGCGTTGCTTTTCGTTTTTCCATAACCATTTATGGCATCCAAGGCCAGAGAAACCTCTAGAAAGAGGAAAGGGAAGGCAAAAGCTTCCACCTCTGAGTCATGGGAGATGGAGAGATTCATCTCAAGGGTGCATCAAGACCACTTCTATGAAGTTGTGGCCTCGAAGAAGGTGATCCCCGAGGTCCCTTTCAAACTCAAAAAGAGTGAATATCCGGAGATCCGACATGAGATTCGAAGAAGAGGTTGGGAAGTTCTCACCAACCCCATTCAACAAGTCGGAATCTTAATGGTTCAAGAGTTCTATGCCAATGCATGGATCACCAAGAGCCATGATCAAAGTGTGAACCCGAACCCAAAGAATTGGCTTACAATGGTTCGGGAGAAATACTTAGATTTTAGTCCGGAAAATGTGAGGTTGACATTCAACTTGCCCATGATGCAAGGAGATGAACATCCTTACACAAGAAGGGTCAACTTTGATCAAAGGTTGGACCAAGTCCTCACTGACATTTGTGAAGAGGGCGCCCAATGGAAGAGAGATTCAAGAGGAAAGCCGGTTCAACTAAGAAGGCATGACCTCAAGCCCGTGGCTAGAGGATGGTTGGAGTTTATCCAACGCTCAATCATTCCCACTAGCAACCGGTCCGAAGTTACTCTAGACCGGGCCATCATGATTCATAGCATCATGATTGGAGAAGAAGTAGAAGTTCATGAGGTTATAGCCCAAGAACTCTATAAGGTGGCGGACAAGTCCTCTACCTTGGCAAGGTTAGCCTTTCCTCATCTCATTTGTCACATCTGTTATTCAGTAGGAGTTGACATAGAAGGAGACATCCTCATTGATGAGGACAAGCCCATCACTAAGAAAAGGATGGAGCAAACAAGAGACCCCTCTCATCATGAGATCCCTGAGATGCCTCAAGGGATGCACTTTCCTCCACAAGACTATTGGGAGCAAATTAACACCTCCCTAGGAGAATTGAGTTCCAACATGGGACAACTAAGGGTGGAGCACCAAGAACATTCCATCCTCCTCCATGAAATTAGAGAAGATCAAAGAATCATGAGAGAGGAGCAACAAAGACAAGGAAGAGACATTGAGGAGCTCAAGCACTCCATAAGACCTTCAAAAGGAAGAACAAGCCGCCATCACTAAGGTGGACCCGTTCTTTAATCTCCTTGTTCTTTATTTTCCTGTTTTTCGAAATTTTCATGCTTATGTTTGTCGATGTTTGTGTCTTATGATCATTAGTGTCTTAGTGTCTATGCCTTAAAGTTATGAATGTCCTATGAATCCATCACCTTTCTTAAATAAACAATGTTCTTAATTGAAAAAGAGAAGAATTGCATGAATTTTGAATTTTATAACAGATTAATTATTTTGATGTGGTGGCAACACTTTTGTTTTCTGAATGAATGCTTAAACAGTGCATATGTCTTTTGAATTTGTTGTTCATGATTGGTTGGCTCTTGAAAGAATGATGAAAAAGGAGACATGTTACTGAGGATCTGAAAAATCATAAAAATGATTCTTGAAGCACGAAAAAGCAGTGAATACAAAAAAAAGAGAGAGAAAGAAAAAGCGAAAAAAAAAGAGAAAATAGAAGAGAAAAAGAAAGAAAAAGAAAGAAATAAAGTTGTGATCCAAGGCAAAAAGAGTGTGCTTAAGAACCCTGGACACCTCTAATTGGGGACTCTAGCAAAGCTGAGTCACAATCTGAAAAGGTTCACCCAATTATGTGTCTGTGGCATGTATGTATCCGGTGGTAATACTGGAAGACAGAGTGCTTTGGGCCACGGCCAAGACTCATAAAGTAGCTGTGTTCAAGAATCATCATACTTAACTAGCAGAATCAATAACACTATCCGGATTCTGAGTTCCTAAAGAAGCCAATCATTCTAAATTTCAAAGGATAGAGTGAGATGCCAAAACTATTCAGAGGCAAAAAGCTAAAAGCCCCGCTCATCTAATTAATACTAATCTTCATAGATGTTTTTGGAATTCATCGCATATTCTCTTCTTTTTATCTTATTTGATTTTTAGTTGCTTGAGGACAAGCAACAACTTAAGTTTGGTGTTGTGATGAGCGGATAATTTATACGCTTTTTGGCATTGTTTTTAGTATGTTTTTAGTATGATCTAGTTAGTTTTTAGTATATTTTTATTAGTTTTTAGTTAAAATTCACTTTTCTGGACTTTACTATGAGTTTGTGTGTTTTTCTGTGATTTCAGGTATTTTTTGGCTGAAATTGAGGGACCTGAGCAAAAATCTGATTCAGAGACTGAAAAGGACTGCAGATGCTGTTGGATTCTGACCTCCCTGCACTCGAAGTAGATTTTCTGGAGCTACAGAAGCCCAATTGGCGCGCTCTTAACGGCGTTGGAAAGTAGACATCCTGGGCTTTCCAGCAATATATGATAGTCCATACTTTGTCCAAGATTTGATGGCCCAAACCGGCGTTCAAAGTCACCTTCAGATTTCCCAGCGTTAAACGCCGGAACTGGCACCAAAGTGGGAGTTAAACACCCAAACTGGCACAAAAGCTGGCGTTTAACTCCAAGAAGAGTCTCTACACGAAAATGCTTCATTGCTCAGCCCAAGCACACACCAAGTGGGCCCGGAAGTGGATTTTTATGTCATTTACTCATCTTTGTAATTCTTAAGCTACTAGTTCCCTATAAATAGGACCTTTTACTATTGTATTTTCATCTTTTGATCACTTTAGATCTCTAGATCATCTTTGGACATCTAGTTCTTAGATCTTTTGGGGGCTGGCCTCACGGCCATGCCTAGACCTTGTTCTTATGTATTTTCAACGGTGGAGTTTCTACACACCATAGATTAAGGTGTGGAGCTCTGCTGTACCTCGAGTATTAATGCAATTACTATTGTTCTTCTATTCAATTCAGCTTGTTCTTGTTCCAAGATATCACTTGTTCTTCAACTTGATGAATGTGATGATCCGTGACACTCATCATCATTCTCACCTATGAACGTGTGACTAACAACCACTTCCGTTCTACCTTAGATTGAGTGAATATCTCTTGGATTCCTGATACACGATGCATGGTTGATCGCCTGACAACCGAGCGCTCGCCTGACAAACGAGCCAGCCGTTCCGTGAGATCAGAGTCTTCGTGGTATAGGCAAGTACTGATGGCGGCATTCAAGAGAATCCAGAAGGTCTAACCTTGTCTGTGGTATTCTGAGTAGGATTCAATGATTGAATGACTGTGACGTGCTTCAAACTCCTGAGGGCGAGGCGTTAGTGACAGACGCAAAAGAATCACTGGATTCTATTCCGGCCTGATTGAGAACCGACAGATGGATAGCCGTGCCGTGACAGGGTGCGTTGAACATTTCCACTGAGAGGATGGGAGGTAGCCACTGACAACGGTGAAACCCTTGCATAAGCTTGCCGTGGAAAGGAGTAAGAAGGATTGGATGAAGACAGTAGGAAAGCAGAGAGACGGAAGGGACAAAGCATCTTCATACGCTTATCTGAAGCTCTCACCAATGATATACATAAGTGTCTCTATCTTTATCTTTATGTTTCATTCATCACCCATACCCATTTGAGTCTGCCTGACTAAGATTTACAAGGTGACCATAGCTTGCTTCATACCAGCAATCTCCATGGGATCGACCCTTACTCGCGTAAGGTTTATTACTTGGACGACCCAGTGCACTTGCTGGTTAGTTGTGCGGAGTTGTGATAAAGAGTTGAGATTGCAATGAGCGTACCATGTTGATGGCGCCATTGATGATCACAATTTCGCATACCAAGAGGACCTAACAGAAATCTTCAAACAAGAAGAACCCATGGTAGCCGAAAACAACAACAATGCCAACAATGCAAGGAAGGTGTTGGGTGACTTTACTGCACCCACTCCCGACTTCTATGAGAGAAGTATCTCTATCCCTGCCATTGGAGCAAACAACTTTGAGCTTAAGCCTCAATTAGTTTCTCTAATGTAACAGAATTGCAAGTTCCATGGACTTTCATTGGAAGATCCTCATCAGTTTTTAGCTGAGTTCTTGCAAATCTGTGACACTGTCAAGACTAATGGGGTTGACCCTGAGGTCTACAGACTTATGCTATTCCCTTATACTGTAAGAGACAGAGCTAGGATATGGTTGGACTCACAACCTAAAGAAAGCCTGAACTCTTGGGAAAAGCTAGTCAATGCCTTCTTGGCAAAGTTCTTTCCACCTCAAAAATTGAGTAAGCTTAGAGTGGACGTCCAAACCTTCAGACAGAAGGAAGGTGAATCCCTCTATGAAGCTTGGGAAAGATACAAACAATTGATTAGAAAGTGTCCTTCTGACATGCTTTCTGAATGGAGCATCATAGGAATCTTCTATGATGGTCTGTCTGAACTGTCCAAGATGTCATTGGACAGCTCTGCTGGAGGATCTCTTCATCTGAAGAAGACGCTTGCAGAAGCTCAAGAACTCATTGAAATGGTTGCAAATAACCAATTCATGTACACTTCTGAAAGGAATCCTGTGAACAATGGGACGAATCAGAAGAAAGGAGTTCTTGAGATTGATACTCTGAATGCCATATTGGCTCAGAACAAAATATTGACTTAGCAAGTCAATATGATTTCTCAAAGTCTGTCTGGATAGCAAGCTACACCAGGCAGTACTAAGGACGCTTCATCTGAAGAAGAAGCTTATGATCCTGAGAATCCTTCAATGGAAGAGGTGAATTACACGGGAGAACCCTATGGAAACACCTATAATCCTTCATGGAGAAATCATCCAAATCTCTCATGGAAAGATCAACAGAGACCTCAACAAGGTTTCAACAACAATAATGGTGGAAGAAACAGGTTTAGCAATGGCAAGCCTTTTCCATCATCTTCTCAGCAACAGACAGAGAATTCTAAGCAAAGCCACTCTGACTTAGCAACCATGGTCTCTGATCTAATCAAAACCACTCAAAGTTTCATGACTGAAACAAGGTCCTCTATTAGAAACTTGGAGGCACAAGTGGGTCAGCTGAGTAAGAAAGTTACTGAACTCCCTCCTAGTACTCTTCCAAGCAATACAGAAGAGAATCCAAAAGGAGAGTGTAAGGCCATCAACATGGCCGAATTTGGAGAGGAGAAAGAGGCAATGAGCGCCACTGAGGAAGACCTCAATGGACGTCCACTGACCTCCAATGAGTTCCCTAATGAGGAACCATGGGAATCTGAGGCTCACACTGAGACCATAGAGATTTCATTAGATTTACTTCTACCATTCATGAGCTCTGATGAGTATTCTTCCTCTGAAGAGGACGAATATATCACTGAATAGCAAGTTGCTAAATACCTTGGAGCAATCATGAAGCTAAATGACAAGTTATTTGGTAATGAGACATGGGAGGATGAACCCCCTTTGCTCACTGGTGCACAAAATTGTGATCATCAATGGCGCCATCAACATGGTACGCTCAATTACAATCTCAACTCTTTATCACAACTTCGCACAACTAACCAGCAAGTGCACTGGGTCGTCCAAGTAATAAACCTTACGCGAGTAAGGGTCGATCCCACGGAGATTGTTGGTATGAAGCAAGCTATGGTCACCTTGTAAATCTTAGTTAGGCAGATTCAAATGGTTATGGATGATATACGAATAAAGCATAAAGATAGAGATACTTATGTAATTCATTGGTGAGAATTTTAGATAAGCGTATGGAGATGTTTTGTCCCTTCCGTCTCTCTGCTTTCCTACTGTCTTCATCCAATCCTTCTTACTCCTTTCCATGGCAAGCTGTATGTTGGGCATCACCGTTGTCAGTGGCTACAATCCCGTCCTCTCAGTGAAAATGTTCAACGCACCCTGTCACGGCACGGCTAATCATCTGTCGGTTCTCAATCAGGTTGGAATAGAATCCATTGATTCTTTTGCGTCTGTCACTAACGCCCAGCCTTCAGGAGTTTGAAGCTCGTCACAGTCATTCAATCATTGAATCCTACTCAGAATACCACAGACAAGGTATAGACCTTCCAGATTCTCTTGAATGCCGCCATCAATTCTAGCTTATACCACGAAGATTCCGATTAAGGGATCCAAGAGATATCCACTCAATCTAAGGTAGAACGGAGGTGGTTGTCAGGCACACGTTCATAGGTGAGAATGATGATGAGTGTCACGGATCATCACATTCATCAAGTTGAGGAACAAATGATATCTTAGAACAAGAACAAGCTGAATTGAATAGAAGAACAATAGTAATTGCATTAATACTCGAGGTACAGCAGAGCTCCACACCTTAATCTATGGTGTGTAGAAACTCCACCATTGAAAATACATAAGAACAAGGTCTAGGCATGGCCGAATGGCCAGCCTCCCAATGATCTAAGAACTAGACGTCCAAAAATGATCCTAAGATCTAAAATGATCAAAAGATGAAAATACAATAGCAAAAGGTCCTATTTGTAGAGAACTAGTAGCCTAAGGTTTACAAAGATGAGTAAATGACATAAAAATCCACTTCCGGGCCCACTTGGTGTGTGCTTGGGCTGAGCATTGAAGCATTTTCGTGTAGAGACTTCTCTTGGAGTTAAACGCCAGCTTTTGTGCCAGTTTGGGCGTTTAACTCCCATTCTTGTGCCAGTTCCGGCGTTTAACGCCGGACAGTTTTGAGCTGATTTGGAACGCCGGTTTGGGCCATCAAATCTCGGGCAAAGTATGGACTATTATACATTGCTGGAAAGCCCAGGATGTCTACTTTCCAACGCAATTGAGAGCGCGCCAATTGGGCTTCTGTAGATCCAGAAACTTTAATTCGAGTGCAGGGAGGTCAGAATCCAACAACATCTACAGTCATTTTCAGCCTCTGAATCAGATTTTTGCTCAGGTCCCTCAATTTCATCCAGAAAATACCTAAAATCACAGAAAAACACACAAACTCATACTAAAGTCCAGAAAAGTGAATTTTAACTAAAAACTAATAAAAATATAATAAAAACTAACTAAAACATACTAAAAAATACTAAAAACAATGCCAAAAAGCGTATAAATTATCCGCTCATCACAACACCAAACTTAAATTGTTGCTTGTCCCCAAGCAACTGAAAATCAAATAAGATAAAAAGAAGAGAATATGCAATGAATTCCAAAAACATCTATGAAGATCAGTATTAATTAGATGAGCGGGGCTTTTAGCTTTTTGCCTCTGAATAGTTTTGGCATCTCACTCTATCCTTTAAAATTCAGAATGATTGGCTTCTATAGGGACTCAGAATCCAGATAGTATTATTGATTCTCCTAGTTAAGTATGATGATTCTTGAACACAGCTACTTTATGAGTCTTGGCCGTGGCCCAAAGCACTCTGTCTTCCAGTATTACCACCGGATACATACATGCCACAGACACATAATTGGGTGAAACTTTTCAGATTGTGACTCAGCTTTGCTAGAGTCCCCAATTAGAGGTGTCCAGGGTTCTTAAGCACACTCTTTTTGCCTTGGATCACAACTTCATTATTTTTTTTCGTTTTCTCTTTTCTTTTTTTTTAAATATTCACTGCTTTTTCTTGCTTCAATAATCATTTTTATGATTTTTCAGATCCTCAGTAACATGTCTCCTTTTTCATCATTCTTTCAAGAGCCAACATTCATGAACAACAAATTCAAAAGACATATGCACTGTTTAAGCATACATTCAGAAAACAAAAGTATTGCCACCACATCAAAATAATTAATCTGTTATAAAATTCAAAATTCATGCAATTCTTCTCTTTTTCAATTAAGAACATTTTTTATTTAAGAAAGGTGATGGATTCATAGGACATTCATAACTTTAAGGCATAGACACTAAGACACTAATGATCATAAGACACAAACATAGATAAACATAAGCATGATAATTCGAAAAACAAGAAAATAAAGAACAAGGAAATTAAAGAACAGGTCCACCTTAGTGATGGCGGCTTGTTCTTCCTCTTGAAGATCTTATGGAGTGCTTGAGCTCCTCAATGTCTCTTCCTTGCCTTTGTTATTCCTCTCTCATGATTCTTTGATCTTCTCTAATTTCATGGAGGAGGATGGAATGTTCTTGGTGCTCCACCCTTAGTTGTCCCATGTTGGAACTCAATTCTCCTAGGGAGGTGTTGATTTGCTCCCAATAGTTTTGTGGAGGAAAGTGCATCCCTTGAGGCATCTCAGAAATTTCATGATGAGTGGGATCTCTTGTTTGCTCCATCCTTTTCTTAGTGATGGGCTTGTCCTCATCAATGAGGATGTCTCCCTCTATGTCAACTCCAACCGAATAACAGAGGTGACAAATGAGATGAGGGAAGGCTAACCTTGCCAAGGTAGAGGACTTGTCTGCCACCTTATAAAGTTCTTGGGATATGACCTCATGAACTTCTACTTCCTCTCCAATCATGATGCTATGAATCATGATAGCCCGGTCTATAGTAACTTCGGACCGGTTGCTAGTGGGAATGATTGAGCGTTGGATAAACTCCAACCATCCCCTAGCCACGGGCTTGAGGTCATGCCTTCTCAGTTGAACCGGCTTCCCTCTTGAATCTCTCTTCCATTGAGCGCCTTCTTCACAAATGTCTATGAGGACTTGGTCCAACCTTTGATCAAAGTTGACCCTTCTAATGTAAGGGTGTTCATCTCCTTGCATCATGGGCAAGTTGAATGCCAACCTTACATTTTCCGGACTAAAATCTAAGCATTGGCATAGAACTCTTGAACCATTAAGATTCCGACTTATTGAATGGGGTTGGTAAGAACTTCCCAACCTCTTCTTCGAATCTCATGTCGGATCTCTGGATATTCACTCTTTTTGAGTTTGAAAGGGACCTCGGGGATCACCTTCTTCATGGCCACAACTTCATAGAAGTGGTCTTGATGCACCCTTGAGATGAATCTCTCCATCTCCCATGACTCGGAGGTGGAAGCTTTTGCCTTCCCTTTCCTCTTTCTAGAGGTTTCTCCGGCCTTAGGTGCCATAAATGGTTATGGAAATACAAAAAGCAATGCTTTTACCACACCAAACTTAGAAGTTTTGCTCGTCCTCGAGCAAAAGAAGAAAGAAGAGAGTAGAAGAAGAAGAAATAGGAGGAGATGGAAGAGGCTATGTAGTTCGGCCAAGGGGGAGAAGTAGTGTGTAGGTTGTGTGAAAATGAAGGAGTGAAGATGGGTTTATATAGGAGTGGAGAGAGGGTGTATGGTTCGGTTATGAATGGGTGGGTTTGGGAGGGAAAGTGGTTTGAATTTGAATGGTGAGGTAGGTGGGGTTTTATGAAGGATGGATGTGAGTGGTGAAGAGAAGGATGGGATTTGATAGGTGAGGGGTTTTTTGGGAAGAGGTGTTGAGGTGATTGGTGAATGGGTGAAGAAGAGAGAGAGTGGTGGGGTAGGTGGGGATCCTGTGGGGTCCACAGATCCTGATGTGTCAAGGAAAATTCATCCCTGCACCAAATGGCGAGCAAAAATGCTCTTTATGCCAATTCTGGCATTAAACGCCGGGCTGGTGCCCATTTCTGGCGTTTAACGCCAGCTTCTTTCCCTTTCCTGGCGTTTAACGCCAGTCTGGTGCCCCTTTCTGGCGTTAAACACCCAGAATGGTGCCAGACTGGGCGTTAAACGCCCATTTGCTGCCCTTACTGGCATTTAAACGCCAACAAGATCTTCCTCCAGGGTGTGCTATTTTTCTTTCTATTTTTCATTCTGTTTTTGCTTTTTCAATTGATTTTGTGACTTCCCATGATCATCAACCTACAGAAAACATGAAATAACAAAGGAAAATAGATTAAATATAACATTGGGTTGCCTCCCAACAAGCACTTCTTTAATGTCAATAGCTTGACAGAGGGCTCTCATGGAGCCTCACAGATACTCAGAGCAATGTTGGAACCTCCCAACACCAAACTTAGAGTTTGAATGTGGGGGTTCAACACCAAACTTAGAATTTGGTTGTGGCCTCCCAACACCAAACTTAGAGTTTGACTGTGGGGGCTCTGTTTGACTCTGTTTTGAGAGAAGCTCTTCATTCTTCCTCTCCATGGTGACAGAGGGATATCCTTGAGCCTTAAACACAAAGGATTCTTCATTCACTTGAATGATCAATTCTCCTCTGTCCACATCAATCACAGCCTTTGCTGTGGCTAGGAAGGGTCTGCCAAGGATGATGGATTCATCCATGCACTTCCCAGTCTCTAGGACTATGAAATCAGCAGGGATGTAATAGTCTTCAATCTTTACCAGAACATCCTCTACAAGTCCATAAGCTTGTTTTCTTGAATTGTCTGCCATCTCTAGTGAGATTCTTGCAGCTTGCACCTCAAAGATCCCTAGCTTCTTCATTACAGAGAGAGACATGAGGTTTATGCTTGACCCTAGGTCACACAGATCCTTCTTATAGGTCATGGTGCCTATGGTACAAGGTATTGAAAACTTCCCAGGATCTTGTCTCTTTTGAGATAATTTCTGCCTAGACAAGTCATCCAGTTCTTTGGTGAGCAAAGGAGGTTCATTCTTCCAAGTCTCATTACCAAATAACTTGTCATTTAGCTTCATGATTGCTCCAAGGTACTTAACAACTTGCTCTTCAGTGACATATTCATCCTCTTCAGAGGAAGAATACTCATCAGAGCTCATGAATGGCAGAAGTAAATCCAATGGAATCTCTATGGTCTCAGTGTGAGCCTCAGATTCCCATGGTTCCTCATTAGGGAACTCATTGGAGGCCAGTGGACGTCCATTGAGGTCTTCCTTAGTGGCGCTCACAGCCTCTTTCTCCTCTCCAAATTCGGCCATGTTGATGACCTTGCACTCTCCTTTTGGATTCTCTTCTGTATTGCTTGGAAGAGTACTAGGAGGGAGTTCAGTAACTTTCTTACTCAACTGACCCACTTGTGCCTCCAAATTCCTAATGGAGGACCTTGTTTCAGTCATGAAACTTTGAGTGGTTTTGATTAGATCAGAGACCATGGTTGCTAAGTCAGAGTGGCTATACTTAGAATTCTCTGTCTGTTGCTGAGAAGATGATGGAAAAGGCTTGCCATTGCTAAACCTGTTTCTTCCACCATTATTGTTGTTGAAACCTTGTTGAGGTCTCTGTTGATCCTTCCATGAGAGATTTGGATGATTTCTCCATGAAGGATTATAGGTGTTTCCGTAGGGTTCTCCCATGTAATTCACTTCTTCCATTGAAGGGTTCTCAGGATCATAAGCTTCTTCTTCAGATGAAGCGTCCTTAGTACTGCCTGGTGTAGCTTGTATTCCAGACAGACTTTGAGAGATCATATTGACTTTCTGAGTCAATATTTTATTCTGAGCCAATATGGCATTCAGAGTATCAATCTCAAGAACTCCTTTCTTCTGATTCGTCCCATTGTTCACAGGATTCCTTTCAGAAGTGTACATGAATTGATTATTTGCAACCATTTCAATGAGTTCTTGAGCTTCTGTAGGCGTCTTCTTCAGATGAAGAGATCCTCCAGCAGAACTATCCAATGACATCTTGGACAATTCAGACAGACCATCATAGAAGATACCTATGATGCTCCATTCAGAAAGCATGTCAGAAGGACACTTTCTGATCAATTGTTTGTATCTTTCCCAAGCTTCATAGAGGGATTCACCTTCCTTCTGTCTGAAGGTTTGGACTTCCATTCTAAGCTTACTCAATTTTTGAGGTGGAAAGAACTTTGCCAAGAAGGCATTGACTAGCTTTTCACAAGAGTTCATGCTTTCTTTAGGTTATGAGTCTAACCATATCCTAGCTCTGTCTCTTACAGCAAAAGGAAATAGCATAAGTCTGTAGACTTCAGGGTCAACCCCATTGGTCTTGACAGTGTCACAGATTTGTAAGAATTCAGCTAAAAACTGATGAGGATCTTCCAATGGAAGTCCATGGAACTTGCAATTCTGTTGCATTAGAGAAACTAATTGAGGCTTAAGCTCAAAGTTGTTTGCTCCAATGGCAGGGATAGAGATGCTTCTCCCATAGAAGTCGGGAGTAGGTGCAGTAAAGTCACCCAGCACCTTCCTTGCATTGTTGGCATTGTTGTTGTTTTCGGTTGCCATAGGTTCTTATTCTTTGAAGATTTCTGTTAAGTCCTCTACAGAGAGTTGTGCCTTAGCTTCTCTTAGCTTTCGCTTCAAGGTCCTTTTAGGTTCAGGGTCAGCCTTAACAAGAATGCTTTTGTCTTTGCTCCTGCTCATATGAAAGAGAAGAGAACAAGAAAATATGGAATCCTCTATGTCACAGTATAGAGATTCCTTGAGGTGTCAGAGGAAAAGAAAAATAGAAGGAGAGATATAAGAATTCGAACTTATCAAGAAAGATGGAGTTCGAATTGTGCATTGAGGAGGAGTGTTAGTCCATAAATAGAAGGATGTGAGAAGAGGGGAAGAAATTTTTGAAAATAAGTAACAGGTTTTAAAATCATTTTGAAAAATACTGATTGATTTTCGAAAACTAAGAGTGGAAAAGAAATCAAGTGATTTTTGAAAAAGATTTTGAAATTAGAAATTAAAAAGATATGATTGAAAACTATTTTGAAAAAGATGTGATTAAAGAGATATGATTGAAAAGTTATGGTTTTTTTTTAAAAAGATATGATTGAGAAGATATGATTTGAAAAACAATTTAAAAAGATTTTGATTTTGAAAATTAATGACCTGGTTAACAAAAAAAGATATGATTCAAACATTAAACCTTTCTCAACAGAGAAGGCAACATACTTGAAATGTTGAATCAAATCATTAATTGTTAGCAAGTATTTTTGAAAATGGAAAGAAATTGATTTTGAAAAAAATTTGATTGAAAAGATATGATTTGAAAAAGATTTGATTTTGAAAAAAAAAATTTGAAAACTTGAAAAAAATTTGAATTAAAAACAAAATCTTCCCTCTTGTGCCATCCTGGCGTTAAACGCCCAGAATGGTATACATTCTGGCGTTTAACGCCCAAAATGCTACCCTTTTGGGCGTTAAACGCCCAGCCAGGCACCCTGGCTGGCGTTTAAACGCCAGTTTTCCTTCTTCACTGGGCGTTTTGAACGCCTAGCTTTTTCTGTGTAATTCCTCTACTGTATGTTCTGAATCTTCAATTCTCTGTATTATTAACTTGAAAAGACACAAATTAAAAATATTTTTGAATTTTTAATGATGAGGAATAATCAAAATGCAACTAAAATCAAATAACAATGCATGCAAGACACCAAACTTAGAAGTTTGTATACTATTGAAACTAACAAAATGAGAATGCATATGAGAAACAACAAAACACTCAAGACAAGAGAATTTAAAGATCAGAACAAGGAAATCATCAAGAACATCTTGAAGATCAATGAAGACACATGCATGAACAAGAAGAACAAAAACATGCAGTTGACACCAAACTTAAAATGAGACACTAGACTCAAACAAGGAACATAAAAATATTTTTGATTTTTATGATTTTGTAATTTTTTTGGATTTTTCGAAAATTAAGTGGAAAAGAAAATAAAGATATCAAAATTCTTAATGAGAATTCTAGGAATCATGCAATGTTAGTCTAAAGCTTCAGTCTAAAGGAATTAGACATGGCTAGCCAAGCTTCAGCAGGACATTGCATTCAAGAGCTAAATTAATGAGGATCAATCAGCTTTGGTGATGATAAGAACATCACGTTGAAACACTAGAATTTATTCTTAAGAACTCTGAAGAAAAATACCTAATCTAAGAAACAAGATGAACCGCCAGTTGTCCAAACTCAAACAATCCCCGGCAACGGCGCCAAAAACTTGGTGCACAAAATTGTGATCATCAATGGCGCCATCAACATGGTACGCTCAATTGCAATCTCAACTCTTTATCACAACTTCACACAACTAACCAGCAAGTGCACTGGGTCGTCCATGTAATAAACCTTACGCGAGTAAGGGATTGTTGGTATGAAGCAAGCTATGCTCACCTTGTAAATCTTAGTCAGGCAGATTCAAATGGTTATGGATGATATACGAATAAAGCATAAAGATAGAGATACTTATGTAATTCATTGGTGAGAATTTCAGATAAGCGTATGGAGATGCTTTGTCCCTTCCGTCTCTCTGCTTTCCTACTGTCTTCATCCAATCCTTCTTACTCCTTTCTATGGCAAGCTGTATGTTGGGCATCACCGTTGTCAGTGGCTACAATCCCGTCCTCTTAGTGAAAATGTTCAACGCACCCTGTCACGGCACGGCTAATCATCTGTCGGTTCTCAATCAGGTTGGAATAGAATCCATTGATTCTTTTGCGTCTGTCACTAATGCCCAGCCTTCAAGAGTTTGAAGCTCGTCACAGTCATTCAATCATTGAATCCTACTCAGAATACCACAGACAAGGTTTAGACCTTCCAGATTCTCTTGAATGCCGCCATCAATTCTAGCTTATACCACGAAGATTTCGATTAAGGGATCCAAGAGATATCCACTCAATCTAAGGTAGAACGGAAGTGGTTGTCAGGCACACGTTCATAGGTGAGAATGATGATGAGTGTCACGGATCATCACATTCATCAAGTTGAGGAACAAGTGATATCTTAGAACAAGAACAAGCTGAATTGAATAGAAGAATAATAGTAATTACATTAATACTCGAGGTATAGCAGAGCTCCACACCTTAATCTATGGTGTGTAGAAACTCCACCATTGAAAATACATAAGAACAAGGTCTAGGCATGGCCGAATGGCCAGCCTCCCAATGATCTAAGAACTAGACGTCCAAAGATGATCCTGAGATCTAAAATGATCAAAAGATGAAAATACAATAGCAAAAGGTCCTATTTGTAGAGAACTAGTAGCCTAGGGTTTACAGAAATGAGTAAATGACATAAAAATCCACTTTCGGGCCCACTCGGTGTGTGATTGAGCTGAGCATTGAAGCATTTCCGTGTAGAGACTTCTCTTGGAGTTAAACACCAGCTTTTGTGACAGTTTGGGCATTTAACTCCCATTCTTGTGCCAGTTCCGGCGTTTAACGCTGGGCAGTTTTGAGCTGATTTGGAACGCCGGTTTGGGCCATCAAATCTCGGGCAAAGTATAGACTATTATATATTTCTGGAAAGCCCAGGATGTCTACTTTCCAACGCAATTGAGAGCGCGCCAATTGGGCTTCTGTAGATCCAGAAAATTTAATTCGAGTGCAGGGAGGTCAGAATCCAACAGCATCTACAGTCATTTTCAGCCTCTGAATCAGATTTTTACTCAGGTCCCTCAATTTCAGCCAGAAAATACCTAAAATCACAGAAAAATACACAAACTCATAGTAAATTCCAGAAAAGTGAATTTTAACTAAAAACTAATAAAAATATAATAAAAACTAACTAAAACATACTAAAAACATACTAAAAATAATGTCAAAAAGCGTATAAATTATCCGCTCATCACTCACCAAAGAACTGGATGACTTGACTAGGCAGAGATTACCTCAAAAGAGACAGGACCCTGGGAAGTTCTCAATACCTTGTACCATAGTCACTATGACCTTTGAGAAGGCTCTGTGTGACCTAGGGTCAAGCATAAACCTCATGCCTCTCTCTGTAATGGAGAAGCTAGGGATCTTTGAGGTGCAAGCTGTAAGAATCTCACTAGAGATAGCAGACAATTCAAGAAAACAAGCTTATAGACTGGTAGAGGATGTTCTGGTCAAGGTTGAAGACCATTACATCCCTGCTGATTTCATAGTCCTAGAGACTGGGAAGTGCATGGATGAATCTATCATCCTTGGTAGACCCTTCCTAGCCACAGCAAAGGCTGTGATTGATGTTGACAAAGGAGAATTGATCATTCAAGTGAATGAAGAATCCTTTGTGTTTAAGGCTCAAGGATATCCCTCTGTTACCATGGAGAGGAAGCATGAAGAGCTTCTCTCAAAACAGAGTCAAGCAGAGCCCCCACAGTCAAACTCTAAGTTTGGTGTTGGGAGGCCACAACCAACTTCTAAGTTTGGTGTTGAACCCCCACATTCAGACTCTAAGTTTGGTGTTGGGAGGTTCCAACATTGCTCTGAACATCTGTGAGGCTCCATGAGAGCCCACTGTCAAGCTACTGACATTAAAGAAGCGCTTGTTGAGAAGCAACCCAATGTTATACTTATCTAATTTCCTTTGTTATTTTATGTTTTCTGTAGGTTGATGATCATGGAAAGTCACAAAATCAATTGAAAAAGCAAAAACAGAATGAAAAATAAAAAGAAAAATAGCACACCCTGGAGGAAAATCTTGCTGGCGTTTAAACGCCAGTAAGGGCAGCAATTAGGCGTTTAACGCCCAGTCTGGCACCATTCTGGGCGTTTAACGCCAGAAAGGGGCACCAGACTGGCGTTTAATGCCAGGATTGGCAGAAAGAGCAATTTTGCTCGCCACTTGGTGCAGGGATGAATTATCCTTGACACCTCAGGATCTGTGGACCCTACAGGATCCCCACCTACCTCACCTCTCTCTCTTTTCTTCTTCTCCATTCACCAATCACCTCAACACCTTTTCCCCAAAAACCCCTCACCTATCAAATCCTACCATTCTCTTCACCACTCACATCCATCCTTCATAAAACCCCACCTACCCTACCATTCAAATTCAAACCACTTTCCCTCCCAAACCCACCCATAATGGCCGAACCATACACCCCCTCTCCACTCCTATATAAACCCATCCTCACTCATTCATTTTCACACAACCTACACACTACTTCTCCCCCTTGGCCGAATATCAAAGCCACCTCCATCTCCTCTATTTCTTCTTCTTCTACTCTCTTCTTTCTTCTTTTGCTCGAGGACGAGCAAACCTTCTAAGTTTGGTGTGGTAAAAGCATTGCTTTTTGTTTTTCCATAACCATTTATGGCATCTAAGGCCGAAAAAACCTTTAGAAAGAGGAAAGGGAAGGCAAAAGCTTCCACCTCCGAGTCATGGGAGATGGAGAGATTCATCTCAAGGGTGCATCAAGACCACTTCTATGAAGTTGTGGCCATGAAGAAGGTGATCCCCGAGGTCCCTTTCAAACTCAAAAAGAGTGAATATCCAGAGATCCGACATGAGATTCAAAGAAGAGGTTAGGAAGTTCTTACCAACCCCATTCAACAAGTCAGAATCTTAATGGTTCAAGAGTTCTACGCCAATGCATGGATCACCAAGAACCATGATCAAAGTGTGAACCCAGACCCAAAGAATTGGCTTACAATGGTTCGGGGGAAATGCTTAGATTTTAGTCCGGAAAATGTAAGGTTGGCATTCAACTTGCCGATGATGCAAGGAGATGAACACCCCTACACTAGAAGGGTCAACTTTGATCAAAGGTTGGACCAAGTCCTCATAGACATTTGTGAAGAGGGCGCTCAATGGAAGAGAGATTCAAGAGGGAAGCCGATTCAACTGAGAAGGCATGACCTCAAGCCCGTGGCTAGGGGATGGTTGGAGTTTATCCAGCACTCAATCATTCCCACTAGCAACCGGTCTGAAGTTACTATAGACCGGGCTATCATGATTCATAGCATCATGATTGGAGAAGAAGTAGAAGTTCATGAGGTTATAACCCAAGAACTTTATAAGGTGGCGGACAAGTCCTCTACCTTGGCAAGGTTAGCCTTTCCTCATCTCATTTGTCACCTCTGTTATTCAGTTGGAATTGACATAGAAGGAGACATCCTCATTGATGAGGACAAGCCCATCACCAAGAAAAGGATGGAGCAAACAAGAGATCCCACTCATCATGAAATCCCTGAGATGGCTCAAGGGATGCACTTTCCTCCACAAAACTATTGGGAGCAAATCAACACCTCCCTAGGAGAATTGAGTTCCAACATGGGACAACTAAGGGTGGAGCACCAAGAACATTCCATCCTCCTCCATGAAATTAGAGAAGATCAAAGAATCATGAGAGAGGAACAACAAAGGCAAGGAAGAGACATTGAGGAGCTCAAGCACTCCATAAGATCTTCAAGAGGAAGAACAAGCCGCCATCACTAAGGTGGACCCGTTCTTTAATCTCCTTGTTCTTTATTTTTCTATTTTTTTCGAAAAATCATGCTTATGTTTATCTATGTTTGTGTCTTATGATCATTAGTGTCTTAGTATCTATGCCTTAAAGTTATGAATGTCCTATGAATCCATCACCTTTCTTAAATGAAAAATGTTCTTAATTGAAAAAGAGAAGAATTGCATGAATTTTAAATTTTATAACAGATTAATTAGTTTGATGTGGTGGCAATACTTTTGGTTTCTGAATGTATGCTTGAACAGTGCATGTCTTTTGAATTTGTTGTTCATGAATGTTGGCTCTTGAAAGAATGATGAAAAAAGGAGACATGTTACTGAGGATCTGAAAAATCATAAAAAATGATTCTTGAAGCAAGAAAAAGCAATGAATACAAAAAAAGAGAAAAACGAAAAAAAAATAGAAAAAGAAAAAGAAAAACAATAAATAAAGTCGTGATCCAAGGCAAAAAAGAGTGTGCTTAAGAACCCTGGACACCTCTAATTGGGGACTCTAGCAAAGCTGAGTCACAATCTGAAAAGGTCCACCCAATTATGTGTCTGTGGCATGTATGTATCTGGTGGTAATACTGGAAGACAGAGTGCTTTGGGCCACAGCCAAGACTCATAAAGTAGCTGTGTTCAAGAATCATCATACTTAACTAGGAGAATCAATAATACTATCTGGATTCTGAGTCCCTATAGAAGCCAATCATTCTAAATTTCAAAGGATAGAGTGAGATGCCAAAACTATTCAGAGCCAAAAAGCTAAAAGCCCCGCTCATCTAATTAATACTGATCTTCATAGATGTTTTTGGAATTCATTGCATATTCTCTTCTTTTTATCTTATTTGATTTTCAGTTGCTTGGGGACAAGCAACAATTAAAGTTTGGTGTTGTGATGAGCGGATAATTTATACGCTTTTTGGCATTGTTTTTAGTATGTTTTAGTTAGTTTTTATTATAATTTTATTAGTTTTTAGTTAAAATTCACTTTTCTGGACTTTACTATGAGTTTGTGTGTTTTTCTGTGATTTCAGGTATTTTCTGGCTGAAATTGAGGGACCTGAGCAAAAATCTGATTCAGAGGTTGAAAATGACTGTAGATGCTGTTGGATTCTGACCTCCCTGAACTCGAAGTAAGTTTTCTGGATCTACAGAAGCCTAATTGGCGCGCTCTCAATTGCGTTGGAAAGTAGACATCCTGGGCTTTTCAGCAATGTATAATAGTCCATACTTTGCCCGAGATTTGATTGCCCAAACCGGCGTTCCAAATCAGCTCAAGAATTATGGCGTTAAATGCCGGAACTGGCACAAGAATGGGAGTTAAACGCCCAAACTGGCACAAAAGCTGGCGTTTAACTCCAAGAAAAGTCTCTACACATGAAAACTTCAATGCTCAGCCCAAACACACACCAAGTGGGCCCGGAAGTGGATTTTTATGTCATTTACTCATCTTTGTAAACCTTAAGCTGCTAGTTCTCTACAAATAGGAACTTTTGCTATTGTATTTTCATCTTTTGATCACTTTACATCTTTTGATCACTTTAGATCTGAGGATCATCTTTGGACGTCTAGTTCTTAGATCACTGGGCGCTGGCCTCACGGCCATGCCTAGACCTTGTTCTTATGTATTTTCAACGGTGGAGTTTCTACACACCATAGATTAAGGTGTGGAGCTCTGCTGTACCTCGAGTATTAATGCAATTACTAGTGTTCTTCTATTCAATTCAGCTCATTCTTGTTCTAAGATATTCATTCGCACCCAAGAACATGATGAATGTGATGATTATGTGACGCTCATCATCATTCTCACTTATGAACACGTGCCTGACAACCACTTCCGTTCTACAAGCCAACAAGGCTTGAGTGTTTATCTCTTGGATTCCTTAATCAGAATCTTCGTGGTATAAGCTAGAATTGATGGCGGCATTCAAGATAATCTGGAAGGTGTAAACCTTGTCTGTGGTATTCTGAGTAGGATTCAAGGATTGAATGACTGTGACGAGCTTCAAACTTGCGATTGTGGGGGCGTTAGTGACAGACGCAAAAGAATCAATGGATTCTATTCCAACATGATCAAGAACCGACAGCTGAATAGCCGTGATGTGACAGAGCGCGTTGAACATTTTCACTGAGAGGTTGGGAGGTAGCCATTGACAACGGTGAAACCCTACATACAGCTTGCCATGGAAAGGAGTAAGAAGGATTGGATGAAGACAGTAGGAAAGCAGAGAGACGGAAGGGACAAAGCATCTCCATACGCTTATCAGAAATTCTCACCAATCGACACGAAAGCTACAAAACTTATAAAAAGTAATCCATAGAAAGAGGCCTGATGAGGTCTAAGTAAAAATGGATTACTAGAAATAACTTAGAAAGCACCGACTAGAAGAAGTCGGACCAGACCAATCAAAGCGACAAAGTTATAAAAAGTAATCCATAGACTCAGAAAACCACTAGAAAGTCAGACTCTAGAGTCAAAAGCGTTTGATTTTTGCAAAATAAAGTTGCTAACGAAAAGCAACCGAATGTCAAAGAAGTCAACACATGTCATTGTTACAAAAAGAAAAGTTTAAAAGCCCACAGACCGGGCTACACAAAATACATCAAAGAAAAGTCATCAAGGGTCCAAGCTCTCCCCAACAGCAGCACCCTGAGCTGTAGAAGGAGGAATGGTCTTCAAAGGAGTCGCATCCACAGTTCCATCATCCAGATTTAAGATCTGGACATCGGGGTTGGACTCAGGGTGGCTGACCTCCGCAGCAGGAGTTGAAGAAGTCGGGGCAGAAGAAGCCTTGGCTGACGGCTCAAGGCGAGGACCTTCCTCTTCTTCATCTGAGGCAGGAACTGATGAGCGGATAATTTATACGCTTTTTGGCATTGTTTTTAGTATGCTTTTAGTATGTTTTAGTTAGTTTTTATTATATTTTTATTAGTTTTTATTTAAAATTCACTTTTCTGGACTTTACTATGAGTTTGTGTTTTTTTCTGTGATTTCAAGTATTTTCTGGCTGAAATTGAGGGACCTGAGCAAAAATCTGATTCAGAGGCTGAAAAGGGTTGCAGATGCTGTTGGATTCTGACCTCTCTTCACTCGAAGTGCATTTTCTGGAGCTACAGAAGCCCAATTGGCGCGCTCTCAATTGCGTTGGAAAGTAGATATCTAGGGCTTTCCAGCAATATATAATTGTTTATACTTTTCACAAGATTTGATGGCCCAAATAGGCGTTCCAAGTCAGCTTCAGAATTCCCGGCGTTAGATGTCGGAACTGGCACAAAAGTGGGAGTTAAACGCCCAAACTGGCACAAAAGCTGGCATTTAACTCCAAGAAAAGTCTCTACACTTGGAAGCTTCAATGCTCAGCCCAAGCACACACCAAGTGGGCCCGGAAGTGGATTTTTACGTCATTTACTCATTTCTGTAAACCCTAGGCTACTAGTTCTCTATTAATAGGACCTTTTGCTATTGTATTTGGGGGAATCTTTCAATCTTTGGATCATCTTTTGATCACGTTTTTATGATTGAACCCTCTTTGGGAGGCTGGCCATTTGGTCATGCCTAGACCTTGTTCTTATGTATTTTCAACGGTAGAGTTTATACACACCATAGATTAAGGTGTGGAGCTCTACTGTACCTCGAGTATTAATGCAATTACTAGTGTTCTTCTATTCAATTCAGCTTATTCTTGTTCTAAGATATTCATTCACACCCAAGAACATGATGAATGTGATGATTATGTGACGCTCATCATCATTCTCACTTATGAACGCGTGCTTGACAACCACTTCCGTTTTACATGCAAACAAGGCTTGAATGTTTATCTCTTGGATTCCTTAATCAGAATCTTCGTGGTATAAGCTAGAATCCATTGGCGGCCATTCTTGAGAATCCGGAAGGTCTAAACCTTGTCTGTGGTATTCTGAGTAGGATTCAGGGATTGAATGACACTGACGAGCTTCAAACTCGCGATTGTGGGGCATTAGTGACAGACGCAAAAGAATCACTGGATTCTATTCCGACATGATCGAGAACCGACAGATGAATAGTCGTGCTGTGACAGAGCGCGTTGAACATTTTCACTGAGAGGACGGGACTGTAGCCATTGACAACGGTGATGCCCAACATACAGCTTGCCATGGAAAGGAGTAAGAAGGATTGGATGAAGACAGTAGGAAAGCAGAGAGACGGAAGGGACAAAGCATCTCCACACGCTTATCTGAAATTCTCACCAATGAATTACATAAGTATCTCTATCTTTATTTTATGTTTTATTCATCTTTTAATTATCAATCCTCCATAACCATTTGAATCTGCCTGACTGAGATTTACAAGATGACCATAGCTTGCTTCATACCAACAATATCCGTGGGATCGACCCTTACTCGCGTAAGGTTTATTACTTGGACGACCCAGTGCACTTGCTGGTTAGTTGTGCGAAGTTGTGATAAAGAGTTGAGATTGCAATTGAGCGTACCATGTTGATGGCGCTTATCACAATTTCGTGCACCAGGAATAATCTTACCATTTTCAACAATGTTGTCCAAACTAAAGAGACTCAGGTCGAGCTCGAGAGCAAGAACTCGGACCTGAGCCTTTAAATTCTTATAGGCATCATTTACACTACCCACCAGATGGCCTTGGAGCTCAGCATAATCAGCATGAGCATATTCTAGCCTCTCACTGGTCTCCATCAGCTTACCATAAGTTTGAACATAAATTTCTTTATGCTTTTGCACCATCTCCTTGGCCAGAGTTGCAGAAGCCACAGTAGAGGTAGCCCGGGCCTTCTCATTCTCTAAATTCAGCTCCAACTTGGCTACCTTAGGTCAAGCTCATCCTTCAGCCCCTTGATCCTATCGAATTCTGACTTAGCCTCATGCATAAAAGCCTTCGTCGTTTGGACAGGAGAGTCTTGAATCGTACGGAATAAAGCCGCACCCATATGAGCCATCCGAACACTACTCCTGGAAATGAAATCCAGGTGGCGAAGGATGGACACATCATCTATAGGAAGTTTGCCATAAGGAGCAATTTGATTGTCTACAAACCCTACAGCATCAAAGTCAAGGGCATCCAGATCATAGGGCTCGATAGTCTTTTTCTTCTTGGGAGGAGGACCAACAGCGGAAGGAGAGGTAGTGCTAGAGGTCGGATGGGGAGGATCGGAAGAGGCCAAGTGAACTTGAGGAGTTGGTATGATGTTCCTCGGCCCAGAAGTATCCGAGGTCGACCTCTTCAGAGTGACCTTGGAAGATCCCTCCCCAGAACCTTTGGCCGAAATGTTCTGAGCCGAAGTCGTCTTCTTGGCCCTCTTAAAGGCCTTTATTGAATCTGAGGTCTTCACCATCTCTTAAAAAAGAAGCCAGCAAAACCAAGTTACAACTAAGAAGAAAGGATAAACTAACAAAATGAACAAACAAAAGAAAAAACTGAAAAAGAGGTCGACCACTACCCAACTCAGCACGAAGAAGGGAGGGATCCCCCAAGAACATCTTCGTATCAAGATGGGAGGCTCCCCCCAATTCTCCTCCAGCACTCTCACAAAAGCCTGCTCAACCTCACTCAGACTCTCCCAGGAATACTTGACTACTACCACCTTTTCTTGCCATGATAAGGGAAAAATAGGTTTATCATTCTCGCCTAAAAAGAAAGGCCGAGCTCCTTCAACAGCTTTGACCTTGAAAAAATAATTCTTGAAGTCACAGAAGAATTCGTTATACATCGAAAAAAATTTCTTTCCTTGGGTAGCACGGAAAGAAATCCAAGAGGTCTTCTTCTTGGTTACCCCAGGTTTAGTCAACACAAAGAGATGAAGAAAAAGTGTTTGAGAAGGATGGATGCCCAATTCTTGACACAAAAGCTGAAAGATCATTATAAAACCCCATGAATTAGGATGAAGCTGAGAGGGAGCTACATTACAAGACCACATCAAATCAGTTTCAAAAGGGGTAAAGGGGATGGTTATGCTTAATTGACTAAAGAAGTAGTCGTAAGCATAGAAAAATGGCCGATTTCCTAGAATCAGGGTAGAGAAGCAAACCCTCTCCTTGGGGTCCGGGGATACCAACTCATAGTTCTTTTCATCATTCCTATTGTTACAAACTCTATGAAATTTCTTAAGCTTCTCACAATATTCCGGATCAACCACGGAAACACACATAAGGACCATGGAATCCACCCAATCAGCCATGCCATCAGGGACTTTGGAAGACATCGCGATAATATTTTTGCGGAAAGACATGGGTCAACTAGTCCTATAGTGAGAAAAAAGAAAAATGGGTTACTAACCGAACAGCTCGGGCAAATAGGGGAACAGCTCGGACAAATACGGAGATAACTCGGGCAATAAAATATTAGAAACCAAATACAACAGTAAAAGGGAAACCCCAGGACCCACAGCAAAGTCCAGGGGCACCTTTTGGAGGCAATAACAAAGCAAGGATTTGGAAAAAGAGGAAAATTTTCGCAGTTCAAACCCCAAAAACACAAAAAAAAGGATCAAATCCCTCTCTGACAAACGACGATTCATACAAAACAGCAAGGGAACTATCAACATCAAACATGCCAAAACTATCGACATCAAACATGCCATGTGGAAATCATCAAAGATGCAACCTTTTTCCAATCAAACAGTTCATTATTCCAAAAGCTACAAATAGAAAAAGATCTATGCATGAAGAAAGTCAGATAAAAGAGATTGAAACAAAGCAAACCAATCAAAGACAACATCAAAAATGCACATTAAAATGCAGGAAGATTCAAACTTTCCAGCACCAACCCAAGCAAAGTCAAACCTTTTTGGCCCAAACAACACCAGGTAAAAAGAACGGTGTAAAAACTAAAAAAAGAGATAGAAGAAAAACCAACCTGCAGTGGAGAGGGAATAGTAACTGGTCAAAGATCGAAGCAACAAATGCCAACAATCGCCTCTGCAAAGCAAGAGAGAGCGCAAAAGTACAGAAACAAAAAGAGCAAGGAGAAAGGGAAAAGTTGCAGTAAGCAATGAAAAGAGAAACCGAAAAAGAGGGGGCTTTGAAATTCAAATGGAGATACGAAGAGGGAAACAAAGGAAAATGGCGAGGAATTAATAAGTCTTTAAATCCTTCGCACATTTCCAAGAAAAGCAATAACGTGCACCGTAATTAAAATAGGAAACATTCCGCATTCAAGTCACCAACAGGAGTTCTACGTCGAGATCAACAAAGAGTGCTCCAGCTCGGCTTCTCCAAAAGGATCGAAGTCTAAAAAGACTCGACCTCAAGAGGAAAGACCGCGCTCAAGCAGGGGCACTGTTCATGCCCTGGGTCGAGCTGAACGACCCGGGCTTATTGAAGACAAACCAACCGACCTCTTTAGGTCAGGATTCCCCGACCTCTTCATAAAGAGTTCGGCCAAATCGCCAGAGGAGCCCAAAGCAGGCCCAAATGAAGGAACACAGCCCAAATCTAAAGGCGTCAAAGTCTAGAAAGATAAGGCGGTTCCCCTAAATGATAAGATAAGATAAAGATAACTAACTTATCTTCAAGGTCACTCCACACTATTATAAATACACTAGAGCACCCAGGTATAACTCATACTCTAATTCTATTAAAAACTTGCCTAAAGCACGTGCTAACTTAAGCATTGGAGTCTCTTGCAGGTACCACCACCCTCCGGTGATGAAGGATCAGCAGCACCACCAAGTCCAACAACTCGGACACGACAGCTCCGGCCACCACCGCAGATCTCGTCCAAGATCGACCTACAGTTTCAGGTAACCCTCGGAATACAACTCACTAAACTCTGGTTTTCTCTCCTTGGCTTCTGAATGAATAGCAAACCTCTTTTATCTCCTTGCATGTTGCTTGGTTGCTCTTCCTAGGTCAACTTCTTGAGTAGTGTGCTTCACCAACCCAGCCATTCACTTTCTTCCATTTTTACTCAAATTAGGGACTTTGCTTCTGACCTCCCTTGTTGACTGAAAATCCCAAGAAAGTAGAAAATAGATATCCACACAAGTGAACCCAGATTTTGGCCATTGAGAAACTACTTGGTCCCCAAGATTTATTTGTAACCATAGATACACAACAGTGAAGAACAGAAATCCTCTTTTCAATATAACCCAAAATGGAGTGGCAGAGAGTTGAAGATGAAGAGAGAAAAATGAGATGCATGTAGAAGAAAATGAAATAACCTTTAGCTTCTGACCTAGCTTGATGTGGTTTGAAATAGTTGATTAGACTTCTGCCTTTCAAGCTTAATCTTTCTCTTTCTTCTTCTTTTGTGATTAGCTTAGGGAAGAAGCTCTCTCTCTTTCTTCTGTGATTTGACTGAGACAAAGGAAAAATGAACGTTACTTTGGAAGTAAGATGGAGGGATTTGCTGAAATCAAATCGGGCTTGGATCGGGTTCTACTCAAGTTCAGCCCACTTTGTTTCTTTTGGGCTTTGCTTGATTTACCAGCCCACCAGCCTTGTTATTTTATTTTCATTCCAATTGGGCTGCTAAACTAAGTTTTGGCCTGTAATATTTAATAAATAATTAGCAACATACAATTATTAATACTCAACACTAATTATTTATTTTGCCCAAAAATAGTGTTTGTCATCACTAATTAATTTAGTTAATTTCTTAACTTAACAATCTCCCCCTTGATGACAAACATAATTGAAACAATGATCAAAAGGAAATGAATTTGAGTAAGGTTTAGGAACTCCCTTTGATTTTTGTCATTCGCTTTTATGTCGCCCCCCCTTTCCTTTTCAAGAGTAGCTCCCCCTGGATTTATGCTCTTCTCTTCTTTCCTGTTTACATATACTTATTTGGAACCAAATATATGCTATATACTAACCAAAGATGCAGCAAACAGTGATAGTTTTAATAGTTCATGACAGATCATGCTTTAGCCAAAACAGAGCATTAAAACATTAGGGACAGGGTCAAAACAGCAACATATCATAAAGTAATTTTTCAATCTCATCCCAAAGACTCACAGCAGTAGCAATCAACAAAATCATAAGAAATCATCAGAAATCAGTAGCAGCAATTAAAATTTACCCTAAGAATTCAAATTCACATTTTCATTTCAGGCTACTATGCTACTATGCTATTACTCCCCCTTTTATCATCAAAGGTGGAACATAGGCAAGATTAAACAAAAATAGCACCTTAAATCCTGCAAGAAGGTGTTAGAGGACAATTCAAATATCAGATAATTTAAAATAAGTGCAGCAGTAGTTAGAATATTATAGTCATCCAAGACAACAACAAAAAAAAGTTTAAAAGTAGCAAAGAAAACAGTTTTCATGAGACAAAAAGAGAGCAGACAGAAGTAGTTTCATGAGACAATTCTAGGCATCAGAGCCATTTCCTTCCAAATTAGCTTCCTCATCAGCATCAGTGGCAGGATCTTCATCTTGTTGAAGATTATCAATGAACTTCATGAATACAGCCACTCTATCTCTTGATTTTCGGAGGAAGTTCTCATGCTTGCTTGCTAACTTCCTTTGTTCCTTACTCATTGCAATCATATGATTTGGTTGGGAGACAAACTCCTGGACTACATCCTTAACAACGTTGAGCAGAGCAGATTTTTGTCCAGGGGAGATGGAAGTGCCCTCAGTGGAAGGAGCAGGAGATTCCTCAGGAACAAAGTCAGCATCTTCATCATCTAGCACAACCCTTTTAGTGCGAGTAGGTCCCTTATGCTGTTTTACTGAACCACCTCCCTTTACCTAAGAGTGTCTATTCTCATATGACTCATTGGGCAAATCAACACCAAAATGTTCAAAAATGCAAGTTAAGAACATTCCATAAGAAAGGGCTTTATCTTTCTCACTTCTAACAGAATCAAACATGTATTTAACCATCAAGTAGGCAAAAGAAATTTCTGTTTTAGTGAGCAGGGCATATAAAACAAGAGTGTCAATGTAAGAAACCCTTTGATATGAATCACTTTGAGGAAGTATGATGTGGTTGACAATTCGGTGTAATTGAGCACGTTCATATCCTAAGGCTTTGTGAGTGGGTGTAATGCCATCAATCAAGGAAACATGTTCACAGATATGAGCCAAAGCATCATTATAAGAAATACCAACTCCTTCATCCCACTTGACAAAAGTGTAAGAACAAGGTCCAACATCAGTATACTTCAAAAACTCACTAATTGTTTCATCATTTAAAATAATGTCTCTGCCCTTAACAAAAGAGTGAACACTGCCCTCATGATAAGTCATGTTAGCATAAAATTCTTTGACCAAACGAGGGTAAACAGGCTTTTTGATGGAAAAGAGATTATGCCAGTCCAGAAATTCCAAATTTTCAACAAAAGGAAAATATTTTCTTTTCAAAGTTGGAAAATCAGCAAGAAAAGAGGGACACAGGATACGGTACTTAATAACTCCATCATAAAAGTCATTATTCATGGCAGATTTGAATCTATAAGGGTTATAGTTCGAATAAGAGATCAAGAAGTGAGATTTGTGATCAAAAGGGCTAACATCTGGTTCTTTAACAGTTTTAAGAGGAACTCGAGTTTTACCTCTTTGAGAGCGTAATGGAACAGACCTCGACTTGGGTTGAGGGGGCTCAGAGGCAGGTTCAGGTGCTGCTGGTCTTTTCCATTTTGAGGAACTCGGCTTCGATGACCCAGGCCTTGAAGGAGGTTTCTTTGGAGGAGGTGTTGGCTTGGCTGAAGATGGAACCGTAGATGGGTTTTTAGTGCGTGCCATTGGATCACACAGAGGAGGTGAGGTAGGAGGAGAGGGAGATGGAGTGAAGGTTCGGTCTTGGGAGCGAGTTGAAGGTTTCGTAGGAAGCTTGTAAACTTTCTCACGAGGAGGCTTTTTAGCTAGAACTTTCTTCCTCATTTGGTTAGTTTCAGGCTTTTGATGGAAGAGAAGCAGTAAAGATAATGGAGGAAACTGAGGAGTTGAGGAGAAATTAATGGAGGGAAGAGAGGGAGTGTTGGTAACTGTACCCAAAAGAAGTTTCTCATAAACCATGCAACTGCATCACCTTTTGATATGACTTGAAAAGACACGACCTCATAAACTATTTGATTTTAAAATAAAACAGGAAATTAATTTTAAATTTTGAAAACCTTTTTGAACAAAAAATTGAATCAACCTGAAAGCCTTTTTGGACAAAAAAACTGAAATACACACGCTAACCAAAAATATATATCAACCAAAATGTAACATTCATATTGGGTGCAGAGATGGTTAGATTTAAGGAAACACATTGAACCACTCTAGATCTGATTTTTGAGGTTGGCCCGGATCAATTTTCACTTGCAACAAGCCCAAAACACGCTGATTGAAGGGTACGTTCTTCACATGCCCAGAATTGTCTCATACCTGTTTATGAGACAAAAACTCCAACAAACACATCAGCAACTTTCAAACAAAGAATCATAACTTAAAATTCCTAGACTAGTCCTAAGCATGCAGAATTTGTCCTCAGGCAGTGGTTTAGTGAAAATGTCTGCCAATTGCTCTTCTGATTTAACAAATTGAATGCTAATATCCCCTTTTTGAACATGTTCTCTTATAGAATGAAATTTCACTTCAATATGTTTAGTCCTAGAGTGTAAAACTTGATTTTTAGAAATATTAATGGCACTCATATTATCACACAAGGAAATATTTTCAGCATTTAACTTGTAATCAGCAAGCTGTGTTTTTAACCACATAAGATGAAAACAACATGAAGAAGCAACTATATACTCAGCCTTTGTAGTGGATAAAGCCACTGTTGGCTACTTCTTACTTGACCAAACATTCAAGGACTTTCCAAGGAAGCAACATAAGCCTGAAGTGCTCCTTCTATCAACTCTATCACCGGCAAAATCTGCATCACAATAACCAACTGTAGAAAAATCATCAATCTTGGGATACCAAAGACCAAAGTTAGATGTGTCATGAACATATCTAATGATCCTCTTAACTGCAGAAAGATGAGACTCTTTAGTTTTAGATTGGAATCTTAAACACATTCCAATACTTTGCACAATATCGGATCTAGAGGAAGTTAAGTATATAAGAGAGCCATTCATTCCTCTTTACCTGGTCTCATCTAAATCTTTCTCAGTTTCTCCCTTATCTAATTTTGAACTAGGGTGCATGGGAGTTTCCATGGGTTTGGCATTTTCCATACCAAATTTCTTAACTAGTTCCTTGGCATATGATGAGCGGATAATTTATACACTTTTTGGCATTGTTTTTAGTGTGTTTTTAGTACATTTTAGTTAGTTTTTAGTATGTTTTTATTAGTTTTTATTTAAAATTCACTTTTCTGGACTTTACTATGAGTTTGTGTGTTTTTTTGTGATTTCAGGTATTTTCTGAATGAAATTGAGGGATCTGAGCAAAAATCTGATTCAGAGGCTGAAAAAGGACTGCAGATGCTGTTGGATTTTGACCTCCCTGCACTCGAAGTGGATTTTCTGGAGCTACAGAAGCTCAATTGGCAAACTCCTAATTGCGTTGGAAAGTAGACATCCTGGGCTTTCCAGCAATATATAATAGTCTATACTTTGCCCGAGAATTGTTGTCCCAAACCGGCATTTCAAATCAGCTTCAGAATTCCCGGCGTTTAACGCCGGAACTGGCACAAAAGTTGGAGTTAAACGCCCAAACTGGCACAAAAGCTGGCGTTTAACTCCAGAAAAAGTCTCTACACATGAAAGCTTCAATGCTCAGCCCAAGCACACACCAAGTGGACCCCGGAAGTGGATTTTTATGTCATTTACTCATTCTTGTAAACTCTAGGTCACTAGTTCACTATAAATAGTACCTTTTTCTATTGTATCTTTACCTCATGACACAATACACATTTCATATTATATCTTCTATAGCATGAGTCTCTAAACCCCATGGTTGGGGGTGCGGAGCTCTGCTGTGTCCTGATGGATTAATACAATTACTACTGTTTCTCATTCAATCACGCTTGTTTCTATTCTAAGATATCACTTGTTCCTCAACTTGATGAATGTGATGATCCGTGACACTCATCATTCTCACCTATGAACGTGTGCCTTGATGCCAAGGCATCTTAGGCTAGTTTCACTAGCATTTTTCTGTTAGTTTTAGTTGTTTTATGCATTTTCTTGAGCTTAAAGTAACCAAGAATGGTTAAATGAATAACAAAGCAATGAACCATCCAAACAGTATGATTTTGATGCAAATTCCATGAGTTTTTAGTTATATTACTTGAATGCTATGAATGGAAGATTTCTCATGAAATTTTGCAAGACTTTGATGCAGTTGTTTGGATGACTTCAGGGAAGAAGAGGCTAGGCAAGGAAGCAACAAAATCAATAAAGGAAGCTTGAATATCACATGTGGAGTTTAAGTTCCAGTTTAAGCTTAAACTGGAACTTAAACTGCCAAGCCATATAATGCTGGGAACTATCAGTGGCGTTTAAGCTAAGCTTAAACGCCAAAATCATGAAAGCTGAGGAAAAGCTTAAAGTGGCGTTTAACCTCCAGTTTAACCTTAAACTGGAAGTTAAACGCCAGAAATGAGAAATGCACCAGGGAGCCATTTCCACGTTTAAGCTCCAGTTTAACCTTAAACTGGAGCTTAAACGTGTTCGACCAAAATTCTCCTCCAGGGTTGCTTTCTTCATTTCCACGTTTAAGCTCCAGTTTAAGCTTAAACTGGAGCTTAAACGTGTTCGACCATTCCACACTCCAGGGTTGCTTTCTTCCATTTCCACGTTTAAGCTTCAGTTTAACCTTAAACTGAAGCTTAAACGTGTTCGACTACTTTACCCTCCAGGGTTGCTTTCTTCCATTTCCACGTTTAAGCTTCAGTTTAACCTTAAACTGAAGCTTAAACATGCTTGAGTTATACCACCTCCAGGAGTGTCCAACGTTTAAGTTCCAGTTTAACCTTAAACTGGAACTTAAACGTGCTTCCACAAAAGGCATCACTGGAAGTGTCTGGCGTTTAAGTTGCAGTTTAAGCTTAAACTGCAACTTAAACACCACTATTTGAAAAGGTTTCTGGGCCAAAGATATTGCAGCTTTAAGTTAGCATTTGAGCACAAACATTAACTTAAACGTACTCTGGTATGAAACCCAATTGAATATCATGGTTTATGGGATTGGGCCTGAAGAATTGATGAGTCTGGAATTTCAATTTGTTGAGTCATGTGTCATTACTTGATTATCACTAAGTTGGCTCAATGAATGTTACAGAATTGGATCAGCAGCCTCATCAGGATTATGGATCATAAACCCAAAGCAAAAGGAAATCAGGGAAAGGCCTCAAAGCCCAAGAAACACAACAGAAGCTCAATTTAGAAAGTGTATAAATAGGATAGAATTTAAGTTAGTTAGAGGACTTTGGATCATTTTTTGAGTTTTCATACTTTTTGTAATTGAATTCAGAGCTATGACTCACTAAACCCCCTTTCATTGGGTTAGGGAGCTCTATTGTAATTCAATGAATCAATAATAGTTTTTATCTTCTTCTTCAATCTTTTCTCTTGAATTTTTGTTAGAAAGCTTCTCGATCTAATTCCATTGGTTAGTTGTCTTGGGAAAGAAACTATCCATAATTGGAATCCTTCGGAACCTTGGGAAAGGAATGGAGGATTCATGCTAGAGAAGCTTTCTCACAGTGAATTGGATTGGGGTTTGGATGGATATTGTGACATGTAATCCTACCAAATTGTGGTTCATGAAACTGTGTGGTATAATCAGTGATCGAGCGTCATCTCTTCTTATGAACATTTAAACCAAGGGATTGGGAATTTGTTTGTTTTTAGAGAGAATTGGTGAGCCAAGGGATTGGGATCCAATCATATAAGATTGCCAAGCAAAATTTAATGAACGCATTAGTTGAGGAAGGGATAAAAATGTTTTGATTCGGAGATCTCAATATCTCCTGAAACCCAATGAATTCCCCATTTCTGATCTACCACTTTCTCTTTACATTCTGCAATTAAATTCATGCAATCACCCCGATCCTTTTTTAATTTCAGCAATTTAGCTTCTCGCTCTTTAATTCATGCAATTTAAGATTCCGCAATTTCAATTTCTTGCCATTTACGTTTCCCGCCAATTTTACATTCCGCAATTCTCATCTAAATCTTGATTCTACTCAACTAGAACACACTTCTAATCCGAATTGCTCACTCAACCAATCCTTGTGGGATTCGACCTCACTCTATTGTGAGTTTTTACTTGACGATAACCGGTGCACTTGCCGGAAGGAATTTTTGCCGATCGTGCAATTTCCTAAAATCGTAGCATCAAGTTTATGGCGCCGTTGCCGGGGATTGGTTTTCGATTAACAATTCTCAAATTGGAAGTTAACTAGATTGAACATTTTTCTTGTTTTGTTAATTCAGTTCAAGTTACTTGTTGAATTTTAATTTCTGCACTCTGTTACTTGCTTTCTTTCTTTATGCCTTTAAATTCAAGAAACTAACTCACTGACTCACTAACTATTTGAATTAATTCCTCAACTGCTCTAACCATACTCTTCCATTAACCAAGAGTATTTCACTTGTTTGTTGCCTGTGCTGTGTTCTTGTATGACAGGTAGGAGAGGAGAGACATCAACTCATCCATATACCGAACCAGAGAGGACCCTTCATAAACTTAGAAGGGAAGCAAGAGGGAAGAGAGTACTGGGAGAAGAAGAATCTGAAGGAGAATCTGAGGACAATTTTGAGGAAGCTCTAGATCTCAACATGGATAGAGAAGTTCACAACCATGAGAGAGCTGATGGAAACAATGCCATTCCCGAGAGGAGGGTTCTTGGTTCATACATAAACCCAACCTCTGGGAATTGTGGTAGCAGCATTCAGAAACCACCCATTCAGGCCAACAATTTTGAACTCAAACCACAGCTAATATCACTGGTGGAGAATCATTGTTCATTTGGTGGGAGTGCTAATGAAGATCCAAACCAACATCTCACAAAATTCCTGAGAATTTGTGACACTGTGAAGTCCAATGGAGTCTAGGAAGATGCCTATAAACTGCTCTTGTTCCCATTTTCACTTAGGGATAAGGCAGCTAAGTGGCTGGAATCATTCCCAAGGGGGAGCCTAACAACCTGGGATGAGGTGGAAAGCAAGTTTCTGGCACGTTTCTACCCCCCACAAAAGGTCAATAGGCTTCGATCTGAGGTTCAGACTTTTAGACAACAAGATGGTGAAACTCTCTACGAGGCATGGGAGAGGTTCAAGGATTTGACAAGGAAATGCCCACCAGACATGTTCCATGACTGGGTGTAATTGCATATTTTCTATGATGGACTTTCTTATGAATCAAGGAAGGCTGTAGACCATTCATCAGGAGGTTCATTGAACAGGAAAAAGACTGTGGAAGAAGCCATTGAAGTGATTGAGACAGTGGCTGAGAATGAGTACTACTATGCTTCAGAGAGACACAACACTAAGGGAGTCATGGAGCTGAACCATGTTGATACAATTCTAGCCCAAAACAAGGTGTTTGCCAAGCAACTAGCAGAGCTCACCAGGAAATTAGAAACAAATCAAGTGGCTGCAATACACACACAAGATCAAGAGGAGGTAAGCACTGAAGGAGGTGATTGGGAAGAGGCCAACTATGTGGGAAATCAACAAAGGCAACCATATGATCCACATTCCAACACTTACAACCCAGGCTGGAAAAACCACCCAAACTTTGGATGGGGAAACCAGCAAACCCAACCACAAAACCACAAACCTTACAACCCCAACCAACATAACAATTCCACATACCAAAACTCCAACCAAAGATCATACCAAGCCACACAAAACACTTACTCCCAACCACCATATCATGGCCAAAATAATCAACCTACCCAACCTAATCCGAACCAACAATTTTAAGATCAATTAAACAGGATAGAAGGAATGCTTGCAAACATGGGTCAGGACATAAGTGAGTTGAAAAGCTTTAGGGATGATGTGAGATCTACCTTAAGGAACCATGGTGAAAAACTCAAGAGGATGGAGTCTCGAGTAGGAGAGCTATCTCAACAGGCCCCCAAGTCAACTGCAGTGTTCCCTAGTGACACAGAAAAAAATCCTAAAGGGGAACAAAAGGGAGTGAGATGGGAAGAATGCAAGGCCATCACCATATTGAAGGAAGTCTCAGAAGAAGAAGGAATCAGACCCTCAGAACAGGAGCCAGAAATCTTGAAGGAAGGTGTGGAAGAAGCTAAGCAGGAAAGTGAAACTGAGCAAGCCAAGGAACTGCAAAATAAAGGCATGCTGGAAACATACCAACCAAAAGCACAATTTCCTCAGAGGTTAGGAGGAGGTGAAAAAGGGAAAACATATTCAAGGTTTTTAGAGACATTTAAGTCTCTCCATATCAATATTCCCTTTCTTGAGATTCTCCAGCAGATGCCTACACATATCAAGTATTTGAAGGAATTGCTGAGCAAGAAAAGAGTTTTGAAGGGAGGACAAACTGTAATAATGAACAAAGAATGCAGTGCCCTCATCAAGAAGGACATAGTCTCTAAGAAAACAGACCCAGGAAGTTTTCATATCCCCTGCATCATAGGGGATACAAAAATTGACAGAGGATTCTGTGATCTAGGAGCTAGCATAAATGTGATGCCTCTGACTCTTATGAAGAGGCTACAACTGAATGAGGTGAGATCCACTGATGTAATCATACAAATGGCTGACAAAACTCAGAAGCAAGCTGAAGGGGTAGTTGAGAATGTGCTGGTGAAAGTGGGAAATTATTTCTTCCCCACAGACTTTGTCATTTTGGACATGGAGGAAAGCTACCTACACCCTATCATTCTGGGAAGGCCATTTCTAGCCACTGCTAGAGCGCTCATAGATGTAGAACAAGGAGAGCTAATTTTGAGAATACATGATGAACAACTCATTTTCCATGTTTTCAAACCTGCATCTGAGCCTGAACCAGAACCTGAAAAGCCTAAGGATGATAGTAGCCATCTGTGTTTGGAGGAAAGCAATCCAGCAGCTAAAACTCTGAAACAGTCCTTGGAAGGCAAACAAGAATTGCAAGAGTTAAAGCCACAAGAATCAATAGAAACAGATCAGAAGGATCCTCCTGGCATAAGGGTCAATGAAGAAATCCTCAAGAGAGAGGGAAGAATTGTAAAGAAATTGCCAAGAGGGTGGAGAAACAAGAAAATTCCCACTGAAGGTTTCTCTCCGGGAGATAAAGTGATATCAAGTCATTATTTGCCAATCCCACCTGGCCTCAAAACCATTCCTTCCCAGCTCCCTCAAGTGTTCACAATCAGGAAAGTTCTTTCTATGGAACATTTGGAAATCATGAAGGAATCAAATGGGGACGTTTTCATAGTGAGAGGAGAGGACATCAAGCACTACAATCCACCCTAACAAGGGATAACCGTCAAGCTAATGACGTTAAAGAAGCGCTTGTTGGGAGGCAACCCAACCTGAGGTAATACTCCTTTGCTGTTTCTTTTATTTGTTTCAATAAAAAGGTGAAGTAGTTTCTGTGCATTGCAAAGAATTAAGTTTGGTGTTTCACACCAAACAATGAATTCGTGGATCAATAATTCAAAGGGGAATGTGTGACTCTAAGTTTGGTGTTCCACCATACAGATCAACTGAACACAACAACCTTTGAATTATATGAAAGGAACAACCATTCTAAGCAATCACAGAAATGCTTAAAATCCTTAGCAGCAACTTCATTCCAAGGAGAATTCAAGGATTCAAAGAGCAGAGGAGTAAGTAGGAGACTAAGTTTGGTGTTCACACACCAACTTAAGACTCAGACACTTGCCCATACATAGTTGAGCTAACCACTCAAGTGCTTGAGAAGCAAGCAACTTCATCACTCTTTGCAGGAAAGGAAACAAGGATCTTAGAAAGAACATGAAGCAACAACTAGGAGAAGAAGGAGAAATCAAATTGTTTCCTGGCAACAAAGAGAAAACAAGAAATTTCACAAGGTGGTGTTGTTCCTTGACCATTCTTTAAAAGGCAAACAAAAGCATGCTTGTTCTGGTTTAAACTGTAATTGTTGAATCTTTTTGGAATGTGAAGTTTTTAGTATGAGTGTTTGTTTACTGCTTTGAATAAAGTGAATGCCTAGATGTTTGGATATAACTTTACCTTCTTAAACAAATGCTTACCATGCTTGTTCTGTTTCCAAAAATAAAAGAAAAGTTTGAACAAAAGTAACTTGGCTCAATTAGTGACAAATCAAGTAAAATTAAGTGGTGGTATGCATGCTTGATTGTTTAGTCAGATCACTAGAAATTGAGTGTAGAATTATCATTTTTGTGTAGAAGTTTGAATACTGTCTATGGATCTTGATGAATAAATGTCTTTGGCCATGAAAAAGAAAGAAAAAGAAGAAGAAAAAGCCACTGAAAAAGGGCAACCAAAAAGCAAAAAAAAAATTGAGAAAATAAGCTAGGCAACAATGGTTTGAACTTCTGAGACAAATGCCTGTGGTGTTTATGTATTAAGGATATGCTTGGATGAATAGGTTCTGAGGAGTGTTTCAACACTTGGTAACTTGGGTTAACTAACCCGGGATTATCAACCAAAAGTCCATTATCAAGAGCAACCTAAATACAAAACATTTAGTCACACAAAGAGGTGCTGGGCACCAATGTCTCAAGAAGAAATGTGAACTAAAATGCCTGTAGTGGATATGTGTAGTGCACTGATAAGAAAAAGAAAATGCCAAAGGCTTGTGCAACACATGACACTGAGCAAACAAGGAGCAAAGGAGCTCTAAGAAAAAGAAAAACAAAGAAGAGAAAAGTGCCAAGGACATAAGAATAACAAGAGGCCATAGCAGTGTTTAATGGATGCAGTGAAAAAGTGATAATCTTGCCTGATAAGAATGAAAAAGTGATGCTGCAACTTTCTGCATAAAACCCCTCTGATGAACTTCAAATGCTTGCTAATATAGCCAATGTAATTGCTTTTTGTTTCATACTTTCTTCTCAAATAACTCAGAACTTGCTTAGGGACAAGCAAGTATTAAGTTTGGTGTTGTGTGATGCCAAGGCATCTTAGGCTAGTTTCACTAGCATTTTTCTGTTAGTTTTAGTTGTTTTATGCATTTTCTTGAGCTTAAAGTAACCAAGAATGGTTAAATGAATAACAAAGCAATGAACCATCCAAACAGTATGATTTTGATGCAAATTCCATGAGTTTTTAGTTATATTACTTGAATGCTATGAATGGAAGATTTCTCATGAAATTTTGCAAGACTTTGATGCAGTTGTTTGGATGACTTCAGGGAAGAAGAGGCTAGGCAAGGAAGCAACAAAATCAATAAAGGAAGCTTGAATATCACATGTGGAGTTTAAGTTCCAGTTTAAGCTTAAACTGGAACTTAAACTGCCAAGCCATATAATGCTGGGAACTATCAGTGGCGTTTAAGCTAAGCTTAAACGCCAAAATCATGAAAGCTGAGGAAAAGCTGAAAGTGGCGTTTAACCTCCAGTTTAACCTTAAACTGGAAGTTAAACGCCAGAAATGAGAAATGCACCAGGGAGCCATTTCCACGTTTAAGCTCCAGTTTAACCTTAAACTGGAGCTTAAACGTGTTCGACCAAAATTCTCCTCCAGGGTTGCTTTCTTCATTTCCACGTTTAAGCTCCAGTTTAAGCTTAAACTAGAGCTTAAACGTGTTCGACCATTCCACACTCCAGGGTTGCTTTCTTCCATTTCCACGTTTAAGCTTCAGTTTAACCTTAAACTGAAGCTTAAACGTGTTCGACTACTTTACCCTCCAGGGTTGCTTTCTTCCATTTCCACGTTTAAGCTTCAGTTTAACCTTAAACTGAAGCTTAAACATGCTTGAGTTATACCACCTCCAGGAGTGTCCAACGTTTAAGTTCCAGTTTAACCTTAAACTGGAACTTAAACGTGCTTCCACAAAAGGCATCACTGGAAGTGTCTGGCGTTTAAGTTGCAGTTTAAGCTTAAACTGCAACTTAAACACCACTATTTGAAAAGGTTTCTGGGCCAAAGATATTGCAGCTTTAAGTTAGCATTTGAGCACAAACATTAACTTAAACGTACTCTGGTATGAAACCCAATTGAATATCATGGTTTATGGGATTGGGCCTGAAGAATTGATGAGTCTGGAATTTCAATTTGTTGAGTCATGTGTCATTACTTGATTATCACTAAGTTGGCTCAATGAATGTTACAGAATTGGATCAGCAGCCTCATCAGGATTATGGATCATAAACCCAAAGCAAAAGGAAATCAGGGAAAGGCCTCAAAGCCCAAGAAACACAACAGAAGCTCAATTTAGAAAGTGTATAAATAGGATAGAATTTAAGTTAGTTAGAGGACTTTGGATCATTTTTCGAGTTTTCATACTTTTTGTAATTGAATTCAAAGCTACGACTCACTAAACCCCCTTTCATTGGGTTAGGGAGCTCTATTGTAATTCAATGAATCAATAATAGTTTTTATCTTCTTCTTCAATCTTTTCTCTTGAATTTTTGTTAGAAAGCTTCTCGATCTAATTCCATTGGTTAGTTGTCTTGGGAAAGAAACTATCCATAATTGGAATCCTTCGGAACCTTGGGAAAGGAATGGAGGATTCATGCTAGAGAAGCTTTCTCACAGTGAATTGGATTGGGGTTTGGATGGATATTGTGACATGTAATCCTACCAAATTGTGGTTCATGAAACTGTGTGGTATAATCAGTGATCGAGCGTCATCTCTTCTTATGAACATTTAAACCAAGGGATTGGGAATTTGTTTGTTTTTAGAGAGAATTGGTGAGCCAAGGGATTGGGATCCAATCATATAAGATTGCCAAGCAAAATTCAATGAACGCATTGGTTGAGGAAGGGATAAAAATGTTTTGATTCGAAGATCTCAATATCTCCTGAAACCCAATGAATTCCCCATTTCTGATCTACCACTTTCTCTTTACATTCTGCAATTAAATTCATGCAATCACCCCGATCCTTTTTTAATTTCAGCAATTTAGCTTCTCGCTCTTTAATTCATGCAATTTAAGATTCCGCAATTTCAATTTCTTGCCATTTACGTTTCCCGCCAATTTTACATTCCGCAATTCTCATCTAAATCTTGATTCCACTCAACTAGAACACACTTCTAATCCGAATTGCTCACTCAACCAATCCTTGTGGGATTCGACCTCACTCTATTGTGAGTTTTTACTTGACGATAACCGGTGCACTTGCCGGAAGGAATTTTTGCCGATCGTGCAATTTCCTAAAATCGTAGCATCATGCCTGACAACCACCTCCGTTCTACCTTAGATTGAGTAGATATCTCTTGGATTCCTTGATCAGAATCTTCGTAGTATAAGCTAGAACAGATTGGCGGTCATTCTTGAGAATCCGGAAGGTCTAAACCTTGTCTGTGGTATTCTGAGTAAGATTCAGGGATTGAAAGACTGTGACGAGCTTCAAACTCGCGATTGTGGGGCGTTAGTGACAGACGCAAAAGAATCACTGGATTCTATTCCAACATGATTGAGAACCGACAGATGAATAGCCGTGCTGTGACAGAGCGCGTTGAACATTTTCACTGAGAGGATGGGAGGTAGCCATTGACAACGGTGAAACCCAACATACAGCTTGCCATGGAAGGAACCTTGCGTGCATGAAGAAGAAGACAATAGGAAAGTAGAGATTCATAAGATGTAGCATCTCCAAAACCTCAACCTGTTCTCCATTACTGCAAAACAAGTACTTATTTCATGTTCTTTTACTTTTTACAACTAAATCTGAGAATTACTGATATCCTGACTAAGAGTTACAAGATAACCATAGCTTGCTTCAAGCCGACAATCTCTGTGGGATCGACCCTTACTCACGTAAGGTATTACTTGGACGACCCAGTGCACTTGCTGGTTAGTTGTGCGGAATTGCAAAAGTGTGATTGTGATTTTGTGCACCAAGTTTTTGGCGCCGTTGCCGGAGATTGTTCGAGTTTGGGCAACTGACGGCTTATCTTGTTGCTTAGATTAGGAATATTTTATTTTTGTTGGCTTAGAGCCTTTTATTTGAGTTTAGTTTCATATTTTAAGTTTGGTGTCAATTGCATGCTTTTACTTTCTTTTAATTTTTCGAATTTGCATAGTCTTAGTTGTTTCTTTACCTTTAAAAATTCTAAGTTTGGTGTCTTCTTTGTGTTTTCCTTTAAATTTTCGAAAATTTGTGTTTGATTTTCTTAAAATTTTAAGTTTGGTGTCATTTTGTTGTTTTTCTCTTTCCTCATTTCAAAAATCAAATCTTTTTCAAAATAATTTTCAATCATATCTTTTTAATTAATTAATTAATTTAGTTTTCAATTTGCTTTGATTTTATTCTCTTTTGGTTTTTGAATTTTTATTTTATTTTCCATTTATTTTATTTTCCTATTTTCGGTTACTTTTAATAAAAAAAAAAATAATAATAATAAAATAAAATAATATCCACATCATCTCCCTTTCTCCATCATGGACCTAAGTGGAATTGAGCAGTCCAGAAGGACTCTGGGGTCATATGCTAACCCCATTACAGCTGCATATGGGAGTAGCATCTGTATACCTCCCATTAAAGCAAGCAGCTTTGAGCTAAATCCTCAACTCATTATCATGGTGCAGCAAAATTGCCAGTATTCTGGTCTTCCACAGGAAGAACCTACTGAGTTTCTGGCACAGTTCTTACAAATTGCTGACACAGTACGTGATAAAGAATTGGATCAGGATGTCTACAGATTGTTACTATTTCCATTTGCTGTAAGAGATCAAGCTAAGAGGTGGTTGAATAACCAACCCACAGCAAGCATAAAAACATGGAGACAGTTATCAGACAAATTTCTGAATCAATTTTACCCTCCAAAAAGGATGACACAGCTAAGGCTAGACATCCAAGGCTTTAAACAAGAGGATAATGAATCCCTTTATAATGCCTGGGAGAGGTATAGAGGTATGCTAAGGAAATGCCCCTCTAAAATATTTTTAGAGTGGGTACAGTTAGACATCTTCTACTATGGGCTTACAGAAAAAGCTCAGATGTCTTTAGACCACTCAGCTGGTGGATCTATACACATGAGGAAGACGATTGAAGAGGCTCAAGAGCTCATAGATACAGTTGCTAGAAATCAACATCTATACTCAAGCAGGGAGTCCTCTATAAAAGAAGAAGCTATGGCAGTAACTACCGATCCTAATCCTCAAGAACATATTGTTGAATTTAATCAACAATTGCTCCTGATGACAAAACAATTAGCAGAGTTTAAAGAGATGCTCCAAAAAACTAAAAATGCTAACCAGAATATGGAAGCACAATTGAATCAGACAAGACAGCAGCTATCTAAACAGATAATGGAAGAATGCCAAGCTGTTAAATTGAGGAGTGGGAAGACATTGAATGTATCAATTCAAAGCAGTAGAAAGCCAAGAAAGGAACAACTAGCAGAGGATAACCAAACCACTACCCAAAATCCCTCTGAGGACAGTAAAAGCCCAGAGAGGAGTACATCTGGCATTCGAACGCCAGAAGAGGAGGAAAAGCTGGCGTTAAACACCCATTCCTTGCCCAGTTCTGGCATTCAAACGCCAGAAAAGGGTGGAAAGCTAGCGTTAAATGCCCATCCTACACCCAGTCCTGGCGTTCAAATGCCAATGAGGAATCAGACACCTGAGAGTGCTGATAGTAACCCTTCTAAGAAGGCTTCTCCAACCACCTCTATAGGGAATAAACCTGCAGCAACTAAGGTTGAAGAATATAAAGCCAAGATGCCTTATCCTCAGAAACTCTGCCAAGCGGAACAGGATAAACAATTTGCCCGCTTTGCAGACTATCTAAGGACTCTTGAAATAAAGATTCCGTTTGCAGAGGAACTTGAGCAAATACCTTCTTATGCTAAGTTCATGAAAGAGATCTTAAGTCATAAGAAGGATTAGAGAGAAACTGAAAAGGTGTTTCTCACTGAAGAATGCAGTGCAGTCATTCTGAAAAGCTTGCCAGAGAAGCTTCAAGATCCAAGAAGCTTTATGATACCATGCACATTAGAAGGTACTTGTACCAAGACAGCCCTATGTGACCTTGGAGCAAGTATCAACCTAATACCTGCATCCACTATCAGAAAGCTTGGGTTGACTGAAGAAGTCAAACCAACCCGGATATGTCTCCAACTTGCTGATGGCTCCATTAAACATCCATCAGGCATAATTGAGGACATGATTGTCAAGGTTGGGCCATTTGCCTTTCCCACTGACTTTGTAGTGCTGGAAATGGAGGAGCACAAGAGTGCAACCCTCATCCTAGGAAGACCTTTCCTAGCAACTGGACGCACTCTTATTCATGTACAAAATGGGGAAGTGACCCTGAGAGTCAATGAGGATGAGTTCAAGTTGAACGCTGTCAAAGTTATGCAGCATCCAGACACATCAAATGACTGCATGAGCGCTGATATTATTGGCTCTTTGGTGGAAGAGATCAATATGACTGAGAGTCTCGAATCAGAGCTAGAGGACATCTTTAAAGATGTTTAGCCTGATCAGGAGGAACCAGAGGAAATAAAAGAACCTCTGAAAATTCCACAAGAAAAGGATAAACCTCCCAAACCTGAGCTCAAACCACTACCACCATCCCTGAAGTATGCATTTCTGGGAGAAGGTGACACTTTTCCAGTGATCATAAGCTCTGCTTTAAATTCACAGGAAGAAGAGGCATTAATTCAAGTGCTAAGGACACACAAGACAGCTCTTGGATGGTCCATAAGTGATCTTAAGAGCATTAGCCCAGCAAGATGCATGCACAAGATCCTATTGGAAGATAATGCCAAACCAGTGGTTCAACCACAAAGGCGGCTAAATCCAGCCATGAAGGAGGTGGTGCAGAAAGAGGTCACTAAGTTACTAGAGGCTGGAATTATTTATCCTATTTCTGATAGTCCCTGGGTGAGCCCTGTTCAAGTTGTCCCCAAGAAGGGAGGCATGACAGTGGTTCACAATGAAAAGAATGAACTGGTTCCTATAAGAACAGTTACAGGGTGGCGTATGTGTATTGACTACAGAAGGCTCAATACAGCCACCAGAAAGGATCATTTTTCTTTACCATTCATAGACCAGATGCTAGAAAGACTAGCTGGTCATGATTATTACTGTTTTTTGGATGGCTATTCAGGCTACAATCAAATTGCAATGGATCCTCAAGATCAAGAGAAAACAGCATTCACCTGTCCTTTTGGCGTATTTGCTTACAGAAGAATGCCTTTTGGTTTATGCAATGCACCTGCAACTTTTCAGAGGTGCATGTTATCCATCTTCTCTGATATGGTAGAGAAATTCCTGGAAGTCTTCATGGATGACTTCTCAGTATTTGGAGACTCATTCAGCTCCTGTCTTGATCATCTAGCACTTGTCCTGAAGAGATGCCAAGAGACTAACCTGGTCTTAAACTGGGAGAAATGTCACTTTATGGTGACTGAAGGAATTGTCCTTGGGCACAAAATTTCAAGCAAGGGAATAGAGGTGGATCAAGCAAAGGTAGAAGTAATTGAAAAATTACCACCACCTGCCAATGTTAAGGCAATCAGAAGTTTTCTGGGGCATGCAGGATTCTAAAGAAGGTTTATAAAGGATTTTTCAAAAATTGCAAAACCTCTAAGTAACCTGCTAGCTGCTGACACACCATTTGTGTTTGACACAGAGTGTCTGCAGGTGTTTGAGACCCTGAAAGCCAAGCTGGTCACAGCACCAGTCATTTCTGCACCAGACTGGACATTATCATTCGAACTAATATGTGATGCCAGTGACCATGCTATTGGTGCAGTGCTAGGACAGAGGCACAACAAGCTTCTGCATGTTATTTATTATGCTAGCCGTGTTCTAAATGATGCACAGAAGAATTACACAACCACAGAAAAAGAGTTCCTTGCAGTGGTTTATGCCATTGACAAGTTTATATCCTATTTAGTAGGGTCAAAAGTGATTGTGTACACTGACCATGCTGCTCTTAAGTACTTACTCACAAAGCAGGATTCAAAACTCAGGCTCATAAGATGGGTGTTGCTTCTGTAAGAGTTTGATATAGAAATAAGAGACAGAAAAGGGACAGAGAACCAGGTAGCTGATCACTTATCCCGGATAGAACCAGTAGCTGGGGCGTCCCTCCCCTCTACTGAGATCTCTGAGACCTTTCCAGATGAGCAACTCTTTTCCATCCAGGAAGCACCATGGTTTGCAGACATTGCAAACTATAAAGCTGTGAGGTTCATACCCCAGGAGTACAGCAGGGTGCAAAGAAAAAAATTAATTTCAGATGCCAAGTACTACCTATGGGATGAACCATATCTCTTTAAGAGATGTGCAGACGGAATGATCTAAAGATGTGTACCTAGAGAGGAAGCACAAAGGATCCTATGGCATTGTCATGGATCACAGTATGGGGGACATTTCGCAAGTGAGCGAACAGCCACTAAGGTCCTCCAATGTGGCTTCTACTGGCCTACTCTCTATAGGGATGCCCGAGAGTTTGTGCGTAACTGTGACAGTTGCCAAAGAGCTGGTAACTTGCCTCATGGTTACACCATGCCTCAACAAGGGATCTTAGAGATTGAATTGTTTGATGTATGGGGTATTGACTTCATGGGTCCCTTCCCACCATCATACTCAAACACTTATATTCTGGTGGCAGTAGACTATGTATCTAAATGGGTAGAAGCAATTGCCACACCCAATAATGATACTAAGACCGTGCTAAAATTCCTCCAGAAACACATCTTCAGCAGGTTTGGTGTTCCCAGAGTACTAATCAGTGATGGGGGCACTCATTTCTGCAATAAACAACTGTACTCTGCTATGGTCCGATATGGAATTAGCCACAAGGTGGCAACTCCGTGTCATCCACAGACAAATGGGCAAGCTGAAGTCTCTAATAGAGAGCTAAAAAGAATCCTGGAACGGACTGTAATTGCCCGTAGAAAGGATTGGGCAAAGAGCTTGGATGATGCTCTGTGGGCGTACAAAACAGCATTCAAGACCCTTATAGGAACCTCTCGATACCAACTTGTGTATGGCAAGGCCTGTCATCTGCCCGTGGAATTGGAACATAAAGCCTACTGGGCAACCAGATTCCTAAACCTGGATGCTAAATTAGCTGGTGAAAAAATATTGCTCCAGCTAAATGAGCTAGAGGAATTCAGACTCAAGTGCCTTTGAAAATGCAAAAATTTATAAGGAAAAAGCAAAAAATTGGCATGACAAGAAGTTGTCATCCAGAGTCTTTGACCCAGGACAAAAAGTCCTGCTCTTCAACTCTAGGCTCAGACTATTCTCAGGAAAACTGAAATCCCGATAGAGGGGCCCGTATGTGATTACAGGAGTTTCACCATATGGATATGTTGAGCTTCAGGATATTGATTCTGACAAAAAGTTCATTGTTAATGGACAGAGGATCAAACATTATCTTGAAAGTAATTTTGAGTAGGAATGCTCAAAACTGAGGCTTGAATGAGTCTCAGTACAGGTCCAGCTAAAGACAATAAAGAAGCACTTGCTGCGAGGCAACCCAGTCATTAACAGGTTATTTGTTTTACTTAATAAAAGTTTGTTATATATTCTTCAAGGTTGATCATCAAAATTGAAGGAATTCACAGAGTTACAGAAGGATTCAGTGAAAAAAGCAGAGAAAAGGAGCTTGCTGGCAGGAAAACGCCAGTAAAGGGCACTCTGGGCGTTTAACGCCAGTAAAGGCACCATTTTGGGCGTTAAACGCCAGAATGGGCACCATTCTGGGCATTTAACGCCAGAATTGCAGCATCCTGGGCGTTCAGTAAAACACCCAGTGATAAAGGGGTTTCTAGCGTTTAACGCCAGCCAGGGTGCCTGGCTGGGTGTTAAACGCCCATAATGGCCACCAATTGGGCGTTAAACGCTAGAATGAATACCATTCTGGGTGTTTAACGCCAGAAAGGCAGGGGATTGAGATTTTACTTTCCACTTCAAATTTCTTCACACTTTCATGTTTTGGCCAATAATTTTCTACATTAAAATGTTACAAATTTTCATTATTCACCATCAAATTTCGAAAATCCAACAATTTTTTAAATTATTTCTCAAATCTCTTTCAAATCCCTTCCAAATCTTTTTCAAAAACTCAAGTATTTTCTCGAATTCTTTCCATATCTTCTCAAATCTCTTCCAAAACTTTCGAAATCCCTCCCCCTCCCTTATAAATACACATTCGGACATCCCCATCTCTTCACCATTCAAATTTGCTTCACCTCCTCTCTTTCCCCTTTCCTTTCTTTTGCTTAAGGGCAAGCAAACCTCTAAGTTTGGTGTGCTTTTTCGTGATCACTAAGCTAAGGTTTATCAAGACCATGGCTCCCAAGGGAAAACAAACTAATTCAAGAGGCAAGAAAGAGAATACTCCAAAGAATGACTGGAGTCAAGAGAGGTTCTTAACCAAAGAACATGCAGACCATTACTACAAAATAATGGGTCTAAGGTCAATGATCCCGGAAGTTAAATTCGATCTGAAAGAAGACGAATATCCGAAGATCCAAGAGCAAATTCGAAATAGAGGATGGGAAATTCTAACCAATCCTGAGACAAAGGTTGGAAGAAATATGGTTCAGGAATTCTACTCAAATCTATGGCTGACAGATAAGCAGAGAATGACTGGAACTACTTTTCATACCAACAGAACCATGGTCAGAGGGAGAATTATTTACTTTCATCTGGACAAAATAAGAGAGGTCTTCAAATTACCTCAACTACAAGATGATCCTGAATCCTTTAATAGGAAAATGGTGAGAGTAGATAAGGGGTTGGATCAAGTTCTAGAGGACATATGCCTCCCTGGAACTAAGTGGATGACCAATTCAAAAGGTGTCCCAAACCAACTCAAAAGGGAAGATCTCAAACCAGTTGCAAGAGGTTGGCTAGACTTCATTGGGCGTTCTATTTTGCCCACCAGTAACCGTTCTGAGGTCACTATCAAAAAAGCAGTGATGATTCATTGCATTATGCTGGGAAAAGAAGTGGAGATTCATCATCTGATTGCTTGTGAGATTTACACAATTGCAAACAAGAACTCCACTGAAGCCAAACTGGCTTACCCAAGCTTAATCTCTTTGCTATGTAAAGATGCTGGGGTGAGGATGGGAGTAGATGAATTCATCCCAATTGAACATCCAATCACCAAGAAGTCAATGGAAGGACAATTGCAAGATAACTCTATCAAAAGGAGGGCGCAGGAATTCCTTCCTGAACTTCCTGAATTTGACTACTGGGCCCACCTAGAAGCATCTGTTGCCAAGCTGCAAGAAGCTATGGAACAAATTAAGGAAGAACAATAGAATTAAAACTGCATGCTCTGCAAACTACTGAAGGAACAAGAGAAGCAAGGGCGTGAGCTACAGGAGCTGAAGCGCTAGAAGCTCTCCCTTGAAGGGTCAAACACCCGACAAGTTGAGGGACATCCACTTCTCAAAATCAAGGTTGTTGAGTCCTAACTCTGTGATAACCTCTATCATTAGGAATCAATTTTAGAGTCATTTAAATTTCTGTTTTTAATTTTCTGTTTTCTATTATTATTAGTCTTCTTTTATAATTATCTTTGAGTCTCGTTCTTATTCCATGATTAATAAAATATAAAGTTCAGGTCTTAAAGCTATAAATGTCCTATGAATCCATCAGCTCTCTTAAATGAAAAAATGCTTTAATCACAAAAGAACAAGAAGTACAGGATTTCGAATTCATCTTTGAAACTAGTTGAATCAGTTTGAAGTGGTGACAATACTTTCTGTTTTCTGAATGAATGCTTGATCAGTGCATATGTCTTTTGAATTTGTTGTTTTAAGAATGTTAAAATTGTTGGCTCTTGAAAGAATGATGGAAAAGGAGAAATGTTATTGAGGATCTGAAAATCATCAAATTGATTCTTGAAGCAAGAAAAAGCAGTGAATACAAAAAAAAGAGAGAGAAAAAGAAAAAGCAAGCAGAAAAAGCCAATAGCCCTTTAAACCAAAAGGCAAGGGTAAAAATAAAAAGGATCCAAGGCTTTGAGCATCAGTGGATAGGAGGGCCTACAAGAATAATATCCTGACCTAAGCGGCTAAACCAAGCTGTCCCTAACCATGTGCTTGTGGCGTGAAGGTGTCAAGTGAAAACTTAAGACTGAGCGGTTAAAGTCGTGATCCAAGGTAAAAAGAGTGTGCTTAAGAACCCTGGACACCTCTAATTGGGAACTCTAGCAAAGCTGAGTCACAATCTGAAAAGGTTCACCCAGTTATGTGTCTGTGGCATGGATGTATCCAGTGGTAATACTGGAAAACAGAGTGCTTTGGGCCACGGCCAAGACTCATAAAGTAGCTGTGTTCAAAAATAAATATATTTAACTAGGAGAGTCAATAACACTATCTGAATTCTGAGTTCCTATAGATGCCAATCATTCTAAACTTCAAAGGATAAAGTGAGATGCCAAAACTGTTCAGAGACAAAAAGCTGCTAGTCCCGCTCATCTAATTGGAGCTAGGTTTCATTGATATTTTGGAGTCTATAGTATGTTCTCTTCTTTTTATCCTATTTGATTTTCAATTGTTTGGGGACAAGCAACAATTTAAGTTTGGTGTTGGGATGAGCGGATAATTTATACGCTTTTTGGCACTGTTTTTAGTACATTTTAGTTAGTTTTTAGTATGTTTTTATTAGTTTTTATTTAAAATTCACTTTTCTGGGCTTTACTATGAGTTTGTGTTTTTTTCTATGATTTTAGGTATTTTCTAACTGAAATTGAGGGATCTGAGCAAAAATCTGATTTAGAGGCTGAAAAAGGACTACAGATGTTGTTGGATTTTGACCTTCCTGCACTCGAAGTGGATTTTCTGGAGCTACAGAAGTCCAATTGGCGCGCTCTCAATTGCTTTGGAAAGTAGACATCCTGGGCTTTCCAAAAATTAATAATAGTCTATACTTTGCCCGAGAATCATTGGCCCAAACCGGCATTTCAAATCAGCTTCAGAATTCCCGGCGTTTAACGCCGGAACTGGCACAAAAGTTGGAGTTAAATGCCCAAACTGGCACAAAAGCTGGCGTTTAACTCTAGAAAAAGTCTCTACACATGAAAGCTTCAATGCTCAGCCCAAGCACACACCAAGTGGACCCCGGAAGTGGATTTTTATGTCATTTACTCATTCTTGTAAACTCTAGGTCACTAGTTCACTATAAATAGGACCTTTTTCTATTGTATCTTTATCTCATGACACAATACACGTTTCATATTATATCTTCTACGGCATGAGTCTCTAAATCCCATGGTTGGGGGTGTGGAGCTCTGCTGTGTCCTGATGGATTAATACAATTACTACTGTTTCTCATTCAATCACGCTTGTTTCTATTCTAAGATATCACTTGTTCCTCAACTTGATGAATGTGATGATCCGTGACACTCATCATTCTCACCTATGAACGTGTGCCTGACAACCACCTCCGTTCTACCTTAGATTGAGTAGATATCTCTTGGATTCCTTGATCAGAATCTTCGTGGTATAAGCTAGAACAGATTGGCGGTCATTCTTGAGAATCTGGAAGGTCTAAACCTTGTCTGTGGTATTCTGAGTAGGATTCAAGGATTGAATGACTGTGACGTGCTTCAAACTCGCGATTGTAGGGCGTTAGTGACAGACGCAAAAGAATCACTGGATTCTATTCCAACATGATTGAGAACCGACAGATGAATAGCCGTGCTGTGACAGAGCGCGTTGAACTTTTTCACTAAGTGATGGGAGGTAGCCATTGACAACGGTGAAACCCAACATACAGCTTGCCATGGAAGGAACCTTGCGTGCATGAAGAAGAAGACAGTAGGAAAGTAGAGATTCAGAAGATGTAGCATCTCCAAAACCTCAACCTGTTCTCCATTACTGCAAAACAAGTACTTATTTCATGTTCTTTTACTTTTTACAACTAAATCTGAGAATTACTGATATCCTGACTAAGAGTTACAAGATAAACATAGCTTGCTTCAAGCCGACAATCTCTGTGGGATCGACCCTTACTCACGTAAGGTATTACTTGGATGACCCAGTGCACTTGCTAGTTAGTTGTGCGGAATTGCAAAAGTGTGATTGTGATTTCGTGCACCAGCATACTTCTCTTGATGAATGAAAATACCATTTTCAGTTATTTAATTTGCAGCCTAAGGAAAAAATTAAGTTCACCCATCATACTCATGTCAAATTCACTTGTCATGAGTTGTCCAAATTCAGAACAAAGGGATTCATTGGCTGATCCAAAAATAATGTTATCAACATATATTTGGACAAGAATAAAAGAATCATTAGAGTTCTTGATAAATAGAGTTGTGCCTGTGGTGCCTTTTTGAAAACTATTTTTCAAAAGAAAAGAGCTACGTCTCTCATACCAAGCTCTAGGAGCTTGTCTTAAACCATAGAGAGCTTTTGATAATTTTAAAACATGGTTAGAATGCTCTTTATTTTCAAAACCAAGTGGCTGCTCCACATACACTTCTCTATCTATCACACCATTCAAAAATGCACATTTCACATCCATTTGATATAATTTAAAACCACAAAATGCAGCATAAGCTAAGAAAAGTCTTATGGCCTCCATTCGGGAAACAGGGGCAAAGGATTCATCAAAGTCTATTCCTTCTTCTCGGTCATATCCTTGTGCCACTAGCCTTGCTTTGTTTCTTGCAATGCTGCCATCTTCTCCTAACTTATTCCGAGATATCCACTTGGTGCCGGTCACTTTCTTTCCACTTGGCCTTGGAACCAAAGTCCACACTTTGTTCTTCTCAAACTCAAGAAGCTCATCCTCCATTGCTTTTATCCAAGAGGGGTCACTAAGGGCTTCCTTAATATTTTGAGGCTCCATTTGTGAGAGAAGGACAATGTTAGTTCCTTCGTTTGCTATTTGGTGTGGCAAAATCGTGATTCACACTCTTCACAACTCCGTGCAACTAACCAGCAAGTGCACTGGGTCATCCAAGTAATAAACCTTACGTGAGTAAGGGTCGATCCCATGGAGATTGTCGGCTTGAAGCAAGCTGTGATCATCTTGTTTATCTCAGTCGGGCAAATTCAATTGATTATGAGGTTTTGATAATTAAAAGATAAATAAAACATAAAATAAAATAAAGATACTTATGTAATTCATTGGTGGAAATTTTAGATAAGCGTTTGGAGATGCTTTGTTGCTTCTGAACCTCTGCTTTCCTATTGCCTCCATCCAATCATGTGCACTCCCTTCCATGGCAAGTTGTAAGTTGGTGGATCACCGTTGTCAATGGCTACCATCCATCCTCTCAGTGAAAATGGTCCAACTACGATTTTCACCCCATGGCTAATCATCTGTCAGTTCTCACTTGTGTCGGAATAAGATTCATTGATCCTTTTACGCACTGTCGCTGTGCCCCACAGTCGTGAGTTTGAAGCTCGTCACAGTCATCCCTTCCCAGATCCTACTCGGAATACCACAGACAAGGTTTAGACTTTTCGGATCTCAAGAATGCTGCCAATTATTTCTAGCCTATACCACGAAGGTTCTGATCTCACTTATTTGAATGCTCTGTTGTCAGGAGATGCTAGTCAAATGCATGGATCAGAGACCCAAGAGAATATACTCCAGCTGGCATCTAATGACTACGTTGAACATCATGTAGATCACTTGTGGTTATCAGGCACGCGGATCTTGGCTAAGTGAGTATTGAAGATAGTGGGTGATTGTCACAAGTCACCCCTTCAGTCTGACTTAACTGAATTAAGTACAAGAGTATATCTTAGAGAAGAAGTAGGCATGAATTGAGGGAAAAACAATAGTACTTGCATTAATTCATGAGGAATAGTAGAGCTCCTCACCTTAATCTATGAGGTGTAAAAACTCCACCGTTGAAAATACATAAGAACAAGGTCTAGACATGGCCGTGAGGCCAGCCTCCAAAATGTGCTAAAAAGGAACTACCATTTAAAAGCCTCTGATACAATAGTAAAAAAGTTCTATTTATACTAAACTAGTAAACTAGGTTTACAGAATATGAGTAACTAAATGCAGATAGTGCAGAAATCCACTTCTGAGGCCCACTTGGTGTGTGCTTGGGCTGAGCTTTGATCTTTACACATGCATAGGTGGTGGACGAAATTGTGATACTCACAATATTGTATTCTTTATTTTATATGGGATTATTATTGTGGCTCTCTGCTATGTGTGGACACAACTCCGTTCAACTTAACCAGCAAGTGTACTGGGTCATCCAAGTAATACCTTACGCGAGTAAGGATCGATCCCACAGAGATTGTTGGTATGAAGCAAGCTATGGTCACCTTGTAAATCTCAGTTAGGCAGATTAAACCAATTGATTATGGAATTTAGAAAATCAAATATGATTAATAAAAATAAACAGAAAATAAAATAGGATAGAGATACTTATGTAAATGAATAGTGGGAATTTCAGATAAGTGTATGGATATGCTGAGCTCCTCTTGAATCTCTACTTTCCTATTATATTCATCCAATCCTTCTTACTCCTTTCCATGGCAAGCTATATGTAGGGCATCACCATCATCAATGGCTACTTTTAATCCTCTCGGGAAAATGGTCCTATGCGCTGTCACTGCACGGCTAATCGTCTGGAGGCATCACCCTTGGTTGATAGCTACATCCCATCCTCTCAGTGAAAATGGTCCAAATGCTCTGTCACAGCATGGCTAATCATCTGCCGGTTCTCAATCAGGTTGGAATAGAATCCATTGATTCTTTTGCGTTTGTCATCACGCCCAGCCTTCAGGAGTTTGAAGCTCGTCACAGTCATTCAATACCGGAATCTTACTCGGAATACCACAGACAAGGTTAGACTTTCCGGATTCCCAGGATCCTACTTGGAATACCACAGACAAGGTTAGACTTTCCAGATCCCCATGAATGCCGCCATCTATCTAGCTTATACCACGAAGATTCTGTTGGGGAATCTAAGAGATATGCGCCCGGCCTAAGGTAGAACGGAAGTGGTTGTCAGTCACGTGCGTTCATAAGTGAGAATGATGATGAGTGTCACGGATCATCACATTCATCAAAGTGTTGTGCAACGTATATCTTGGAATAAGAATAAAAGAGAATTGAATAGAAAGTAATAGTAATTGTATTGAAACTTGAGGTACAGCAGAGCTCCACACCCTTAATCTGTGGTGTGCAGAAACTCCACCGTTGAAAATACATAAGTGAAAGGTTCAGGCATGGCCGAATGGCCAGCCCTCTAAAACGTGCTCAATGACCTCCTAAGATGAAGAATAAAACAAAACTGAGACCAAAGATGAAACGTGGTCAAAAGACATCTAATACAATAGTTAAATGTTCTATTTATAATAAACTAGCTACTAGGGTTTACATGAGTAAGTAATTGATGCATAAATCCACTTCCGGGGCCCACTTGGTGTATGTTTAGGCTGAGCTTGATCAATCCACGAGCTGAGGCTTTTATTGGAGTTGAACTCCAAGTTATGACGTGTTTTGGGCGTTCAACTCCGGATCATGAAGTTTTTCTGGCGTTTAACTCCAGACAGCAGCATGTACTTGGCGTTCAACGCCAAGTTACGTCGTCAATTCCTGAATGAAATATGGACTATTATATATTGCTGGAAAGCTCTAAATGTCTACTTTCCAACTCCGTTGAGAGCGCGCCAATTGGAGTTATGTAGCTCCAGAAAATCCATTTCGAGTGCAGGGAGGTCAGATTCCAACAGCATCAGCAGTCCTTTTGTCAGCCTTTTTCAGAGTTTTGCTCAAGTCCCTCAATTTCAGCCAGAAATTACCTGAAATCACAGAAAAATACACAAATCCATAGTAAAGTCCAGAAATGTGAATTTAACATAAAAACTAATGAAAACATCCCTAAAAGTAGCTTGAACTTACTAAAAACTACCTAAAAACAATGCCAAAAAGCGTATAAATTATCCGCTCATCACAACACCAAACTTAAATTGTTGCTTGTCCCCAAGCAACTGAAAATCAATTAGGATAAAAAGAAGAGAATATACTGTAAATTTAGAATATCAATGAATATTAGTTCTAATTAGATGAGCGAGACTTGTAGCTTTTTGCCTCTGAACAGTTTTGGCATCTCACTTTTTCCTTTGAAGTTTAGAATGATTGGCTTCTCTAGGAACTTAGAATTTCAGATAGTGTTATTGACTTTCCTAGTTAAGCATGTTGATTCTTGAACACAGCTACTTATGAGTCTTGGCCGTGGCCCTAAGCACTTTGTTTTCCAGTATTACCACCGGATACATAAATGCCACAGACACATAACTGGGTGAACCTTTTCAGATTGTGACTCAGCTTTGCTAGAGTCCCCAGTTAGTGGTGTCCAGAGCTCTTAAGCACACTCTTTTTGCTTTGGATCATGACTTTAACCACTTAGTCTCAAGCTTTTCACTTGGACCTTCATGACACAAGCACATGGTTAGGGACAGCTTGGTTTAGCCGCTTAGGCCTGGATTTTATTTCCTTGGGCCCTCCTATCCATTGATGCTCAAAGCCTTGGATCCTTTTTACCCTTGCCTTTTGGTTTTAAGGGCTATTGGCTTTTTCTGCTTGCTTTTTCTTTTTCTTTCTATATTTTTTTTTGCCATTTTTTTCGCAAGTTTCTTCTTGTTCACTACTTTTTCTTGCTTCAAGAATCAATTTCATGATTTTTCAGATCCTCAATAACATTTCTCTTTGTTCATCATTCTTTCAAGAGCCAACAATTTTAACATTCATAAACAACAAGATCAAAAGACATATGCACTGTTCAAGCATCCATTCAGAAAACAAAAGTATTGTCACCACATCAATATAACTAAACTAAATTCAAGGATAAATTCGAAATTCATGTACTTCTTGTTCTTTTGAATTAAAACATTTTTCATTTAAGAGAGGTGAAGGATTAATGGATTTTATTCATAGCTTTAAGGCATGGTTACATACTAATGATCATGAAGTAAAGACACAAAACATAGATAAACACAACATTAAAAACCAAAAACAGAAAGAAATAAAGAACAAGGAATGAATCCACCTTAGTGGCGTCTTCTTCTTGAAGGACCAATGATGTTCTTAAGCTCTTCTATGTCCCTTCCTTGCCTTTGTTGCTCCTCCCTCATTGCTCTTTGATCTTCTCTTATTTCATGGAGAATGATGGAGTGCTCATGATGTTCCACCCTTAGTTGTTCAACATTGTGGCTCAAATCTTCTAAGGAAGTGTTGAGTTGTTCCCAATAGTTGTTGGGCGGAAAGTGCATCCCTTGAGGCATCTCAGGGATTTCTTGATGATGAGCTTCCTCATGCATCTCTTGAGAACCGTGAAGGGTCTCTCTTGCTTGCTCCATCCTCTTCTTGGTGATGGGCTTATCCTCTTCAATGGAGATGTCTCCTTCTATGATAACTCCAGCTGAGTAACATAGATGGCAAATAAGGTGAGGAAAAGCTAGTCGTGCCATGGGTGAAGGCTTGTCGGCTATTTTGTAGATTTCATTTGAGATGACCTCATGAACTTCTACTTCCTCTCCAATCATGATGCCATGAATCATGATGGCCCGATCCATAGTAACTTCAGATCAGTTGCTAGTAGGAATGATGGAGCGTTGAATGAACTCCAACCATCCTCTAGCTAGAGGCTTGAGATCCAGTCTTCTTAGTTGGACTGGCTTGCCTTTGGAGTCTCTCTTCCATTGAGCTCCTTCCACACATATGTCCATTAGGACTTGGTTCAACCTTTAATTAAAGTTGACCCTTCTAGTGTAGGGGCGTTCATCTCCTTGCATCATGGGCAAGTGAAATGCCAACCTCACATTTTCTGGACTAAAATCTAAGTATTTCCCCCGAACCATTGTGAGATAATTCTTTGGACTCGGGTTCATACTTTGATCATGGTTCCTAGTGATCCATGCATTGGCATAGAACTCTTGAACCATTAAGATTCCGACTTGTTGCATGGGGTTGGTTAGGACTTCCCAACCTCTTCTTCGGATTTCATGTTGGATCTCCGGATACTCATTTTTCTTGAGCTTGAAAGGGACCTCAGGGATCACCTTCTTCTTTGCCACAACATCATAGAAGTGGTCTTGATGGCTCTTGGAGATGAATCTTTCCATCTCCCATGACTCGGAGGTGGAAGCTTTTGTCTTCCCTTTTCCTTTTTTAGAGGATTCTCCGGCCTTAGGTGCCATTGATGGTAATGGAAAAACAAAAAGCTTATGCTTTTACCACACCAAACTTAAAATATTGCTCGCCCTCGAACAAGAGAAGAAAGAAAAGAAGAAGAAGAAGAAGAAGAAAATATGGTGGAGAGGGAGAGATGTAGGTTCGGCTAAGTAGGAGAAGATGGGTTTGTGTTGTGTGAAAATGAAGTAGAATGGAAGGGTATTTATAGGGAGAGGGGAGAGTGAAATTTCGGCTATTTTGGGTGGGAATGGGTGGGAAAAATGGTTTTGAATTTTTGAAGGTAGGTGGGGTTTATGGGGAAGAGTGGATGAATGTGAGTGGTGAAGGGGGTAATTGGGAAGAGAAATTGAGGTGATTGGTGAAAGGTGTTGGGAAGTGTGACATGGGGAAGAGTAATCATAAAAACTAGGATTAGGAGGTAAGGTGGGAATATGTTAGATGGGGATCCTGTGGGGTCCACAGATCCTGAGGTGATCCTGTGGGGTCCACAGATCCTGAGGTGATCCTGTGGGGTCCACAGATCCTGAGGTGTCAAGGAATTCCATCCCTGCACCAAATAGGCATGTAAATTGCCTTTGCACACCATTCTGGCGTTTAAACACCGTGTGGTGCACATTCTGGGCGTTCAACGCCCATGTAAAGCATGTTTCTGGCGTTGAACGCCAGTTTCATGCTTGTTACTGGCGTTCAGCGCCAGCTTTTCTTCTCTGGGCACATTCCTGGCGTTCAGCGCCAGAATATTGCTTGTTTCTGGCGTTCAGCGCCAGAATGATGCTCTGTTCTGGCGTTGAACGCCGGCCAGATGTATCTTACTGGCGTTGAACGCCAGCCTGTGCTTCCTCCAGGGTGCGAATTTTTTTCTGCTGTTTTTGACTCTGTTTTTAATTTTTATGATTTTTTTGTGACTCCTCATGATCATGTACCTAATAAAACACAAAATAACAATAATATAGAATAAAATAAAAATTAGATAAATAAAATTGGGTTGCCTCCCAACAAGCGCTTCTTTAATGTCAATAGCTTGACAGTGGCTCTCATGGAGCCACAAGGTGATCAGGTTAATATTGTGTAGTCCCAACACCAAACTTAGAGTTTGGATATGGGATCTTAACACCAAACTTAGAGTTTGGTTGTGGCCTCACAACACCAAACTTAGAGTTTGACTGTGTGGGCTCTTCTTGACTCTGAACTGAGAGAAGCTCTTCATGCTTACTCTCTTTTGTCACAGAGGGATGGCCATGTGCCTTAAACACAAGGTAGTCCCCATTCAATTGAAGGACTAATTCACCTCTGTTGACATCTATCACAACTCCTGCTGTGGCTAGGAAAGGTCTTCCAAGGATGATGCAATCATCCTCTTCCTTCCTAGTGTCTAAGATTATGAAATCAGCAGGGATGTAAAGGCCTTCAACCTTTACTAACACGTCCTCTACTATTCCATACGCTTGTCTCAATGACTTGTCTACCAATTGTAATGAGAACAAGGCAGGTTGTACCTCAATGATCCCCAGCTTCTCCATTACAGAGAGTGGCATAAGATTTATCCCTGACCCCAGATCACACAGAGCTTTTGCAAAGGTCATGGTGCCTATGGTACAAGGTATCAAAAACTTGCCAGGATCTTGTTTCTTTTGAGGTAGAATTTTCTGAATCCAGGTGTTCAGTTCACCAATGAGCAAGGGGGGTTCACTTTCCCAAGTCTCATTGCCAAACAACTTGGCATTCAGCTTCATGATAGCTCCTAAATATTGAGCAACTTGCTCTCCAGTCACATCTTCATCCTCTTCAGAGGAAGAATAGTCTTCAGAGCTCATGAATGGCAGAAGGAGATTTAATGGAATCTCTATGGTCTTTATATGAGCCTCAGATTCCTGTGGATCCTTAATAGGAAACTCCTTCTTGCTTGAGGGACGTCCCAGGAGGTCTTCCTCACTAGGATTTTCGTCCTCCTCCTCCCTTGTGCATTCGACCATATTGATTATATCAATGGCCTTGCACTCTCCTTTTGGATTCTCTTCTGTATTGCTTGGGAGAATACTGGGAGGAGTTTCAATGACTTTCTTACTCAGCTGGCCCACTTGTGCCTCCAGATTTCTGATGGAGGATCTTGTTTCACTCATGAAACTGAAAGTGGCCTTTGACAGATCAGAGACTAGATTGGCTAAATTAGAGGTGTTTTGTTCAGAATTCTCTGTCTGTTGCTGAGAAGATGATGGATATGGCTTGCTATTGTTCAGCCTGTTGCGTCCACCATTGTTAAAGCCTTGTTGAGGCTTTTGTTGATCCTTCCATGAGAAATTTGGATGATTTCTCCATGATAAGTTATAGGTGTTTCCATAAGGTTCACCCATGTAATTAACCTCTGCCATGGCAGGGTTCTCAGGATCATAAGCTTCTTCAGAAGCTGCCTCTTTAGTACTGTTGGATGCATGTTGCCATCCATTCAGATTTTGAGAGATCATGTTGACCTGTTGAGTCAACATTTTGTTCTGAGCCAATATGGCATTCAGAGCATCAATTTCAAGAACTCCTTTCTTCTGAGGTATCCCATTATTCACGGAATTCCTCTCAGAAGTGTACATGAATTGGTTGTTTGCAACCATATCAATGAGTTCTTGAGCCTCTTCAGGCGTTTTCTTTAGGTGAATAGATCCACCTGCAGAATAGTCCAATGACATTTTCGAAAATTCAGATAGACCATAATAGAATATATCTAATATGGTCCATTCTGAAAACATGTTAGATGGACATCTTTTGGTCAGCTGCTTGTATCTTTCCCAAGCTTCATAGAGGGATTCACCATCTTTTTGTTTGAAGGTTTGAACATCTACTCTCAGCTTGCTCAGCTTTTGAGGAGGAAAGAATTTATCCAAGAAGGCTGTGACCAGCTTTTCCCAGGAGTCAGGCTATCCTTGGGTTGTGAATCCAACCATATTCTAGCTCTGTCTCTTACAGCAAAAGGGAAAAGCATGAGTCTGTAGACTTCAGGATCAACTCCATTCGTCTTTACAGTCTCACAGATCTGCAAGAACTCAGTTAAAAACTGATAAGGATCTTCAGATGGAAGTCCATAAAACTTGCAATTTTGTTGCATTAAAGCAACTAGTTGAGGCTTAAGCTCAAAGTTATTGGCTCCAATGGCAGGAATGGAGATGCTTCTTCCATCAAATTTGGACGTTGGCTTTGTGAAGTCACCAAGCATTCTCCTTGCATTATTATTATTTTCGGCTGCCATCTCCTTCTCTTGTTCGAAAATTTCTGAAAGGTTACCTTTAGAATAATGTAATTTAGCTTCTCTTAATTTTCTCTTCAGAGTCCTTTCAGGTTCTGGATCAATTTCAACAAGAGTGCCTTTTTCCCTGTTCCTGCTCATATGAAAGAGAAGAAAACAAGAAAAGAAAGAAGAATCCTCTATGTCACAGTATAGAGATTCCTTTACGTTAGTAGAAGAAGAAAGGGGAGAAGAATGAAGAAGAATGGTTCGGATTTTTAGATGAAGAAAGGTGAAGAGAAGTGTTAGTAATTAAATAATTAAATGGAATAAGAAAAGAGAGGGAGAATTTCGAAAATAATTTGAAAAAGGGTTAGTAATTCTCGAAAATTAAATATAAAATAAGATTAAAATTAAAATTTAAAACAATTAAAAAGAATTTTTGAGAAAGGGATGAGATATTTTCGAAAATTAGAGAGGGAAAAGTAGTTAGGTGGTTTTGAAAGAGATAAGAAACAAACAAAAAGTTAGTTAGTTGATTGAAAAAGATTTTAAAATCAAATTTGAAAAGATAAGAAGATAAGAAGTTAGATAAGATATTTTGAAAAAGATTTAAATTTTAAAATGACTTAACTAACAAGAAACTACAAGATAAGATTCTAGAATTTAAAGATTGAACCTTTCTTAACAAGCAAGTAACAAACTTCAAATTTTTGAATCAATCACCTTAATTGTTAGCATATTTTCGAAAATATGATATAAAAGATAAGAAAAATATTTTGAAAATATTTTGAAAAAGATTTTTAAAATTTTTGAAAAATAGAAAAAATGAAAAAGATATGATTTTTGAAAAAGATTTTGAAAAGATAAGATTTTTAAAATTGAAATTTTGACTTGACTTGTAAGAAACAACTAATTTTGAAAATTTTTTTACCAAGTCAACCCAAAATTTCGAAAATTTGGAGGAAAATAAGGAAAAGATAAAATTTTTTTTTTATTTTTGAATTTTTAATTATGAGAGAGAAAAACAACAAAAATACTCAATGCATGAAATTTTTAGATCAAAACAATGAATGCATGCAAGAATGCTATGAATGTCAAGATGAACACCAAGAACACTTTGAAGATCATGATGAACATCAAGAACATAATTTTGAAAAAAATTTTGATGCAAAGAAAACATGCAAGACACCAAACTTAGAAATCTTTAATGCATGGACTCTAACAAACAAAAAATGCACATGGAAAACAAGAAAATACACCAAACAAGAAAACATCAAGATCAAATAAGAGGACTTATCAAGAACAACTTGAAGATCATGAAGAACACTATGAATGCATGGGATTTTCGAAAAATGCAAGAAAAATTTTTAAAGCATGCAATTGACACCAAACTTAAAAACTGACTCAAGACTCAAACAAGAACACAAAATATTTTTGATTTTTATGATTTTATGATTTTTTTGTATTTTTATTAAATTTTTTCGAAAATATTTTTGGAAAAACGAAAAAGAAAAGAAAAATTTTGAAAAAGTTTTTGAAAAGAAAATTACCTAATCTGAACAACAAGATGAACCGTCAGTTGTCCATACTCGAACAATCCCCGGCAACGGCGCCAAAAACTTGGTGGACGAAATTGTGATACTCACAATATTGTATTCTTTATTTTATATGGGATTATTATTGTGGCTCTCTGCTATGTGTGGACACAACTCCGTTCAACTTAACCAGCAAGTGTACTGGGTCATCCAAGTAATACCTTACGCGAGTAAGGATCGATCCCACAGAGATTGTTGGTATGAAGCAAGCTATGGTCACCTTGTAAATCTCAGTTAGGCAAATTAAACCAATTGATTATGGAATTTAGAAAATCAAATATGATTAATAAAAATAAACAGAAAATAAAATAGGATAGAGATACTTATGTAAATGAATAGTGGGAATTTCAGATAAGTGTATGGATATGCTGAGCTCCTCTTGAATCTCTACTTTCCTATTATATTCATCCAATCCTTCTTACTCCTTTCCATGGCAAGCTATATGTAGGGCATCACCATCATCAATGGCTACTTTTAATCCTCTCGGGAAAATGGTCCTATGCGCTGTCACTGCACGGCTAATCGTCTGGAGGCATCACCCTTGGTTGATAGCTACATCCCATCCTCTCAGTGAAAATGGTCCAAATGCTCTGTCACAGCACGGCTAATCATCTGTCGGTTCTCAATCAGGTTGGAATAGAATCCATTGATTCTTTTGCGTTTGTCATCACGCCCAGCCTTCAGGAGTTTGAAGCTTGTCACAGTCATTCAATACCGGAATCCTACTCGGAATACCACAGACAAGGTTAGACTTTCCGGATTCCCAGAATCCTACTCGGAATACCACAGACAAGGTTAGACTTTCCGGATCCCCATGAATGCCGCCATCTATCTAGCTTATACCACGAAGATTCTGTTGGGGAATCTAAGAGATATGCGCCCGGCCTAAGGTAGAACGAAAGTGGTTGTCAGTCACGTGCGTTCATAAGTGAGAATGATGATGAGTGTCACGGATCATCACATTCATCAAAGTGTTGTGCAACGTATATCTTGGAATAAGAATAAAAGAGAATTGAATAGAAAGTAATAGTAATTGTATTGAAACTTGAGGTACAGCAGAGCTCCACACCCTTAATCTATGGTGTGCAGAAACTCCACCGTTGAAAATACATAAGTGAAAGGTTCAGGCATGGCCGAATGGCTAGCCCCCTAAAACGTGCTCAATGGCCTCCTAAGATGAAGAATAAAACAAAACTGAGACCAAAGATGAAACGTGGTCAAAAGACATCTAATACAATAGTTAAATGTTCTATTTATAATAAACTAGCTACTAGGGTTTACATGAGTAAGTAATTGATGCATAAATCCACTTCCGGGGCCCACTTGGTGTATGTTTGGGTTGAGCTTGATCAATCCACGAGCTGAGGCTTTTATTGGAGTTGAACTCCAAGTTATGACGTGTTTTGGGCGTTCAACTCCGGATCATGACGTTTTTCTGGCGTTTAACTCCAGACAACAGCATGTACTTGGCGTTCAACGCCAAGTTACATCGTCAATTCCTGAATGAAGTATGGACTATTATATATTGCTGGAAAGCTCTGGATGTCTACTTTCCAACTCCGTTGAGAGCGCGCCAATTGGAGTTATGTAGCTCCAGAAAATCCATTTCGAGTGCAGGGAGGTCAGATTCCAACAGCATCAGCAGTTATATATTGCTGGAAAGCTCTGGATGTCTACTTTCCAACGCCGTTGAGAGCGCGCCAATTGGAGTTCTGTAGCTCCAGAAAATCCATTTCGAGTGCAGGGAGGTCAGATTCCAACAGCATCAGCAGTCCTTTTGTCAGCCTTTTTCAGAGTTTTGATCAAGTCCCTCAATTTCAGCCAGAAATTACCTGAAATCACAGAAAAACACACAAACTCATAGTAAAGTCCAGAAATGTGAATTTAACATAAAAACTAATGAAAACATCCCTAAAAGTAGCTTGAACTTACTAAAAACTACCTAAAAATAATGCCAAAAAGCATATAAATTATCCGCTCATCAATAGGCCATTCTTGGAGTTAAACGCCAGCTTTGATGCCAGTTTGGGCGTTTTACTCCAAAAAAGGGATCTTTGGTGGGCGTTTTGACGCCAGCTTGGGCCATCAAATCTAGGGCAAAGTATGGACTATTATACATTTCTGGAAAGCCCAGGATGTCTACTTTCCAACGCAATTGAGAGCGAGCAAATTGGGCTTCTGTAACTCCAGAAAACTCATTTCGAGTGCAGGGAGGTCAGAATCCAACAGCATCTATAGTCCTTTCTCAGCCTCTTAATTAGATTTTTGCTCAGGTCCCTCAATTTCAGCCAGAAAATACCTGAAATCACAGAAAAATACACAAACTCATAGTAAAGTACAGAAATATGAATTTTGCATAAAAACTAATAAAAATATAATAAAAAGTGAATAAAACATACTAAAACTATGTAAAAATAATGCCAAAAAGCGTATAAATTATCTGCTCATCACAACACCAAACTTAAATTGTTGCTTGTCCCCAAGCAACTGAAAACAAAATAGGATAAAAAGAAGATAATATACAATAAATTCCAAAATATCAATGAAGCTTAGTTCTAATCAGATGAGCGGGACTAGTAGCTTTTTGCTTCTGAATAGTTTTGGCATCTCACTTTATCCTTTGAAGTTCAGAATGATTGGCATCTATAGGAACTTAGAATTAAGATAGTGTTATTGATTCTCCTCGTTTAGTATGTTGATTCTTGAACACAGCTACTTTATGAGTCTTGGTCATGACCCTAAGCACTTTGTTTTCCAGTATTACCACTGGATACATAAATGCCACAGACACATAACTGGTGAACCTTTTCAGATTGTGACTTAGCTTTGCTAAAGTCTCCAGTTAGAGGTGCCCAGAGTTCTTAAGCACACTCTTTTTTTTGGATCACGACTTTAACCACTCAGTCTCAAGCTTTTCACTTGGACCTTCATGACATAAGCACATGGTTAGAGACAGCTTGATTTAGCCGCTTAGGCCAGGATTTTATTCCTTTGGGCCCTCCTATCTGTTAATGCTCAACGCCTTGGATCCTTTTTACCTTTGCTTTTTGGTTTAAAGGGCTATTGGCTTTTTCTACTTGCTTTTCCTTTTTTCTCTCTTTTTTTCTTTATTTTTTGCTATTTTTTTCTTTTTTTTCGCAAGCTTTTTTTCTTTTTCACTGCTTTTTCTTGCTTCAAGAATCAATTTTATGATTTTTCAGATTATCAATAACATTTCTCTTTTTTTCATTATTCTTTCAAGAGCCAACAAATTTAACATTCATAAACTTCACTATCAAAAATATGCATTGTTCAAGCGTTCATTCAGAAAACCAAAAATATTGCCACCACATCAAAATAATTAAACTAATTTCAAGATAAAATTTGAAATTTATGTACTTCTTGTTCTTTTGTGATTAGGAACATTTTTCATTTAAGAAAGGTGAAGGATTCATAGGACATTCATAACTTTAAGACATAGACTCTAAATACTAATGATCATGTAATGAAGACACAAATATAAATAAAACATCAAGTATAAATATTGAAAAACAGAAAAATAAGAACAAGAGAATTAAAGAACGGGTCCACCTTAGTGATAGCGGCTAGTTCTTCCTCTTGAAGATCTTATGGAGTGCTTGAGCTCCTCAATGTCTCTTCCTTGCCTTTGTTGCTCCTCCCTCATGGCTCTTTGGTCCTCTCTAATTTCATGGAGGATAATGGAGTGCTCTTGGTGCTCCATCCTTAGTTGCTCCATGTTGGAACTCAAATCTCCTAAAGAGGTGTTGAGTTGCTCCCAATAGTTGTGTGGAGGAAAATGCATCCCTTGAGGTATCTCAGAGATTTCTTGATGAGAGACTTCCTCATGCACTTGTTGAGGTCCATGAGTGGGCTCTCTTGTTTGCTCCATCCTCTTTTTAGTGATGGGCTTGTCCTCTTCAATGAGGGTGTCTCCCTCTATGACAATTCCGGCTGAATTGTATAGGTGACAAATGAGATGAAGGAAGGCTAACCTTGCTAAAGTGGAAGGTTTGTCAGCCACCTTGTATAGTTCTAGAGGTATGATCTCATGAACTTTCACTTCCTCTCAAATCATGATACTATGGATCATGATGGCCCAATCCACAGTTACTTCGGATTGGTTGCTAGTAGGAATGATAGAACGTTGGATGAACTCCAACCATCCTCTAGCCACGGGTTTAAGGTCAGGCCTTCTTAGTTGAACCGGCTTGCCTTTGAAATCTCTCTTCCATTGGGCTCCTTCCACACAAATGTCCATGATGACTTGATCTAACCTTTGATCAAAGTTGACCCTTCTAGTGAAAAGATGAGGATCTCCTTGTATCATTGGCAAGTTAAACGCCAACCTCAAAGTTTCCAGACTGAAATCTAAGTATTTCCCCCGAACCACTGTGAGCCAATTCTTTGGGTTTGGGTTCACACTTTGATCATGGTTCTTAGTAATCCATGTATTAGCATAGAACTCTTGAACCATTAAGATTTTGACTTGTTGGATGGGGTTGGTGAGAGCTTCCCAACCTCTTCTCGGAATCTCGTGTCGGATCTCTAGATATTCACTCTTTTTGAGCTTAAAAGGGACCTCGGGGATCACATTTTTCTTGGCTACAACTTCATAGAAGTGGTCTTGATGGACCTTTGAGACGAATCTCTCCATCTTCCATGACTCGAAGGTGGAAGCAATTGCCTTCCCTTTCCTTTTTCTAGAGGTTTTTCCGGCCTTAGGTGCCATTAATGGTTATGGAAGAACAAAAAGCAACGCTTTTTTCCATTCCAAACTTAAAAGATTTGCTCGTCCTCGAGCAAAAAAAGAAAGAAAAGGGGATAAGGAGAAGAAATAGAGGAGATGGAGGGTGTGAAGGGTTTGGCCAAGGGGGTAGGGAGTGTTTATGATGTGTGAAAATGAAGGAGTGAAGAGGGGTATTTATAGGGTAACAGAGGGAGGGGTGACCGAAAGAAAATGGGTGGCTTTGGGAGGGAAATGGTTTGAATTTAAATGGTGAGATAGGTGGGGGTTTATGGGGAAGAGTGGATGGATGGAAGTGGTGAAGAGGTTATGGGGAAGAGGATAGGATTTGATAGGTGAATAGTATTTGGAGAAGAGTGTTATGGGAAGCTGTGAAGAGGAGAGAGAGTGAGTTGGGGTAGGTAGAGATCCTGTGGGGTCCACAGATCCTGAGGTATCAAGGATTTTTCATCCTTGCACCTTTCTGGCATTAAAACGCCCTCTGTGTTCCATTCCTGGCTTTAAAGGACAGGCTGCTGCCCATTTCTGGCATTAAACGCCAGTCTGGCTGCCAGTTCTGGCATTTAACGCCCAAAATGCTGCCAGACTGGGCGTTTAACGCCCATTCTGCTACCCTTACTGGTGTTAAACACTAGTCTGGCTGTCAGTTCTGGCGTTTAACACCTAAAATGCTGCCAGACTAGGCGTTTAATGCCCATTCTGCTAGCCTTACTGGCGTTTAAACGCCAGTAAGCTCGTCCTCTAGGGTGTGCTATTTTTGATGTTATTTTTTATTTTTTCTTTAATTTTACAATTATTTTTATGACTTCACATGATCATCAACCTAAAGAAAATATAAACTAACAATGGAAAATAAAATGAAAAAGTAATTAATATAGATAAAGAAAATTGGGTTGCCCCCCAATAAGCGCTTCTTTAATGTCAATAGCTTGACAATAAGCTCTTAGAGAGCTTCACAGATGCTCAGAGCATGAATGTGGCCTCCCAACACCAAACTTAGAGTTTAAATGTGGGGGCTTTGCTTGACTCTGTATGGAGAGAATTAGATGAAGCTTTTCATGCTTCTTCTCCATGTTTACAGAAGAAGATCCTTGAGCCTTAAACACAAGGTAGTCCTCATTCAATTGAAGAACTAACTCTCCTCTGTCCCCATCAATCACATCCTTTGCTGTGGCTAGGAAGGGTCTTCCAAGGATAATGGATTCATCCTCATCCTTCCCATTGTCTAGGATTATGAAGTCAGCAGGGATGTAAAGGCCTTTAACCTTCACTAATACATCCTCTACAAGTCTATAAGCCTATTTCATTGATTTGTCTACCATCTTTAGTGAGATTCTTGCAGCTTGTACCTCAAAGATCCCTAGTTTCTCCATTACAGAGAGTGGCATGAGGTTGATACCTGACCCTAGGTCACAAAGAGCCTTCTCAAAGGTTATGGTGCCTATGGTGCAAGGAATTAAGAACTTCCCGGGGTCTGGTTTCTTCTGAGGTAACTCCAACTAAACCAATGCATTCAGTTCATTGATGAGCAATGGAGGTTCATCCTCCTGAGTCTCATTACCAAATAACTTGGCATTCAGCTTCATGATTGCTCCTAAATACTGAGCAACTTGCTCTTCAACAATGTCTTCATCCTCTTCAGAGGAAGAATACTCATCAGAGCTCATGAATAGTAATGGGAAGTTCAGTGGAATCTCTATGGTCTCTATATGAGCCTCAGATTCTTTTGGTTCTCCATTAGGGAACCTCTTATTGGTTAGTGGACGTCCATTGAGGTCTTCCTCAATGGAAATCACGTCCTCCTCCTCCTCTATAGGTTTGGCCATTTTGGTTGTATTAATGGCCTTTCACTCTCTTTTTGGATTCTCTTCTGTATTGCTTGAGAGAGTACTAGGAGGAGTTTTAGTAACTCTTTTACTCAGCTTACCCACTTGTGCCTCCAAATTTCTGATGGAGGACCTTGATTCAGTCATGAAACTGAGAGTGGCCTTAGATAGATCAGAGACTATGTTTGCTAAGTCAGAGAGGCTCTGCTCAGAATTCTCTATCTGTTGTTGAGAAGATGATGGAAAAGATTTGCTATTGCCAAATTTATTTCTTCCACCATTATTGTTATTGAAGCCTTGTTGATGCTTCTGTTGATCCTTTCATAAAAAATTTGGATGATTCCTCCATGAAGGATTATAGGTGTTTCCATAGGATTATCCCATGTAATTCACCTCTTCCATTGCAGGATTCTCAGGGTCATAAGCTTCTCCTTCAGATGAGGCTTCTTTAGTACAGCCGGATGCAGCTTGCATTCCAGTCAGATTCTGAGAAATCATATTGACTTGCTGAGTCAATATTTTGTTCTTAGCCAATATGTCATTCAGAGTATCAATCTCAAGAACTCCTTTCTTCTGAGTCATCCCATTATTCATAGGATTTCTTTCAGAAGTGTACATGAATTAGTTATTTGCAACCATCTCAATGAGTTCCTAGGCTTCTGCAGGCGTCTTCAGGTGAAGAGATCCACTAGCAGAATGGTCCAATTACATCGTGGATAATTCAGACAGACCATTATAGAATATACATACGATGCTCCATTCTTGAAGCATGTCAGCAGGACACCTTTTGGTTACTACTTGTATCTTTCCCAAGCTTCATAGAGGGACTTACCTTCTTTCTGTCTGAAGGTTTGAACTTACACTCTAAGCTTGCTCAGTTTTTGAGGAGGAAAGAATTTGGTCAAAAACGTATTGACCAACTTGTCCCAAGAGTTCAGACTTTCTATAGGTTGTGAATCCAACCATGTTCTAGCTATGTCTCTTATAGCAAAGGGGAAAAGCATAAGCCTGTAGACCTTGGGATCAACCCCATTAGTCTTAACAGTATCACAGATCTGCAAGAATTCAGCTAACAACTGATGAGGATCTTCGGATGGAAGTCCATGAAACTTGCAGTTCTACTGCATTAGAGAAACTAATTGAGGCTTAACCTCAAAGTTGTTTGCTCTAATGGCAGGAATTGAGATACTTCTTCCATAGAAGTTGGAAGTTGGTGCAGCATAGTCACCAAGCAACTTCCTTGTATTGTTGGGTTCGGCCATGTCTACTTTTTTTTCGAAAATTTCTGTAAGGTCCTCTCCGGAGTGTTGTGCTTTAGCTTCTCTTAGCTTCTTCTTTAGAGTCCTTTCAAGTTCAGGATCAGCTTGAACAAGAATGTTTTTATCCCTGTTTCTACTCATAAGAAAAAGAAGAGAACAAAAAAGAAGAGGAATCCTCTATGTCACAGTATAGAGATTCCTTTATGTGAGTAGAAGAAAAGAAGAATGAGAATGAAGAAGAAAGAGGGAAAATTCGAACACAGAGAGAGGGAGAGGGTTTGAATTTTTTATGAATAGATGAGAAGTGTTAGTAAATGAATAAAATAAATAGAAAGATATGAGGGGGAGAGAGAATTCGAAAATTAATTAAAAGAAAAGAAAAATATTTTTGTTTTTATTTTAATTAGAACTCAAAATTTAAGAAAGGAAATAAAAGCAAATTGAAAATTAAATAAATTAATTTAGTAGAAAGATTTTTGAAAAAAAATGTTAGCTAATTTTCGAAATTAATGAGAGAGAAAATTAGTAAAACTTTTTTTAAAATTAAAACAAACAAATCAAGTAATTAGTTGACAAAGATTTGAAAATAATTTTGAAAAAATAAGAAGTTAGAAAAAGGATTTTGAAAGTAACAATTTAAAAAGATATGATTGAAAAAATATGATTGAAAACATATGATTGAAAAAGAAATTAAAAAGATTTGATTTTTGAAATTAAAGTTGATGACTTGACTAACAAGAAATTTAAAAGATATGATTCTAGAATTTAAAGATTTAATTTTTTTCTTAATAGGCAAGTCACAAACTTGAAATTTTTTGAATAAAAACATTAAATGTTATCAATAATTTCGAAAATTATGAAATAAAACTAAGGAAAAGATTTTGAAAAAATTATTTAAGAAATTCGAAAATATTAAGAAGAAAAATTGAAAAGGATTTGATTTTTGAAAAAGATTTGAAGAGATAAATTTTAAAAATAAAATTTTGGCTTGACTAATAAGAAACAACTAAATTTTAAAAAATTTTGACTAAGTCAACCCAAAGATTTCGAAAATTATGAACAATTAAAGGAAAAGATATTTTTTATTTTTGAATTTTAATGAGGAAAGAGAAAAAATAACAAAATGACTCAAGACATAAAAATTTTGGATCAAAACAAAGAAAACATGCAAGAACACTTTGAATGTCAAGATGAACACCAAGAACACTTTGAAGATCATGATGAAGATCAAGAACATATTTTTGAAAATTTCTAGGAAAAGAAAGACATGCAAGACACCAAACTTAGAAATTTTTATGTTTAGACACTAGAAATTCAAGAATGCATATGAAAAACAAGAAAAGACACAAAACAATAAAATTTAATGATTAAACAAGGAGACTTATCAAGAACAACTTGAAGATCATGAAGAACACAATTTTTTGAAAATTTTAAGAAAAATTAAAAATATGCAAATGACACCAAACTTAAAAATTGACTCTAGACTCAAACAAGAGACACAAAGTTTTCGTTTTGGTTTTATGATTTTATTAATTTTTTTTGTATTTTTCGAAAATTATTTTGGAAGAAGAAAATAAAGAAATTCAAAAATTTTAATAAGAATTCCAGAAATCATGCAATGTTAGTCTAAAGCTTCGGTCCAAAAGATTAGACATGGCTTAATAGCCAGCCAAGCTTTAAGTGAAAGCTTTGATCCAAAAGATTAGACATGGCCAAAGGCCAGCCAAGCTTTAGCAGAGCATTGCATACAACAGCCAAATTGATGGGAATCAACAGACTCCTGCAATGATAAGTTGAAGTCTCAGTCCAAAAGATTAGGCATGGCTTAACAGCCAGCCAGACTTCAATATATCATCATGAAACTCTAGAATTCATTCTTAAAAACTCTGAAGAACAAAATAAACTTATTTTTTTATTTTTTTTTGACAATTAAAATAAAAATAAAGCTTAAACATAAAATAAAATTACCCAATCTAAGTAACAAGATGAACTGTCAGTTGTCCAAACTCGAACAATCCCCGGCAACGGCGCCAAAAACTTGGTGTGGCGAAATCGTAATTCACACTCTTCACAACTCCGCATAACTAACGAGCAAGTGCACTGGGTCTCCAAGTAATAAACCTTACGTGAGTAAGGGTCGATCCCACGGAGATTGTCAGCTTGAAGCAAGTTGTGGTCATCTTGTTGATCTCAGTCGGGAAGATTCAATTGATTATGAGGTTTTGATAATTAAAAGATAAATAAAACATAAAATAAAATAAAGATACTTATGTAATTCATTGGTGGGTGGTGCACGAAATTGCAATCACACTTTTGCAATCCCGCACAACTAACCAGCAAGTGCACTGGGTCGTCCAAGTAATACCTTACGTGAGTAAGGGTCGATCCCATGGAGATTGTCGGTTTGAAGCAAGCTATGGTTATCTTGTAACTCTTAGTCAGGATATCAAAAATTATCAGGATTGATTGTGAAAAGCAAAAGAACATGAAATAAGTACTTGTTTTGCAGTAATGGAGAATAGGTTGAGGTTTTGGAGATGCTCTGTCTTCTGAACCTCTGCTTTCCTACTGTCTTCTTCTTCAAACACGCAAGGCTCCTTCCATGGCAAGCTGTATGTAGGGTTTCACCGTTGTCAATGGCTACCTCCCATCCTCTCAGTGGAAATGTTCAACGCACCCTGTCACGGCACGGCTATCCAGCTGTCGGTTCTCGATCATGTCGGAATAGAATCCAGTGATTCTTTTGCGTCTGTCACTAACGCCCCACAATCGCGAGTTTGAAGCTCGTCACAGTCATTCAATCATTGAATCCTACTCAGAATACCACAGACAAGGTTTAGACCTTCCGGATTCTCTTGAATGCCGCCATCAATTCTAGCTTATACCACGAAGATTCTGATTAAGGAATCCAAGAGATATCTACTCAATCTAAGGTAGAACGGAGGTGGTTGTCAGGCACGCATTCATAGTCGAGAATATGATGAGTGTCACGGATCATCACATTCATCCGGGTTAAGAACGAGTGATATCTTAGAACGGAAGCAAGCATGATTGAATAAGAAACAGTAGTAATTGCATTAATCCATCAAGACACAGCAGAGCTCCTCACCCCCAACCATGGGGTTTAGAGACTCATGCCGTAGAAGATACAATGAGAAACGTGTAAAGTGTCATGAGGTACAGATACAATGTCAAAAGATCCTATTAATAGTGAACTAGTAACCTAGGGTTTACAGAAATGAGTAAATGACAGAAAAATCCACTCCCGGGCCCACTTGGTGTGTGCTTGGGCTGAGCATTGAAGCATTTTCGTGTAGAGGCTCTTTCTGGAGTTAAACGCCAGCTTTTATGCCAGTTTGGGCGTTTAACTCCAATTTTTATGCCAGTTCCAGCGTTAAACGCTGGGAATTCTGAAGCTGATTTGCAACGCCGGTTTGGGCCATCAAATCTCGGGCAAAATATGGACTATTATACCTTGCTGGAAAGCCCAGGATGTCTACTTTCCAACGCCGTTGAGAGCGCGCCAATTGGGCTTCTGTAGCTCCAGAAAATCCACTTCGAGTGCAGGGAGGTCAGAATCCAACAGCATCTGTAGTCCTTTTCAGCCTCTGAATCAGATTTTTGCTCAGGACCCTCAATTTCAGTCAGAAAATACCTGAAATCACAGAAAAACACACAAACTCATAGTGAAGTCCAGAAAAGTGAATTTTAACTAAAAACTAATAAAAATATAATAAAAACTAATTAAAATATACTAAAAACATACTAAAAACAATGCCAAAAAGCGTATAAATTATCCGCTCATCACAACACCAAACTTAAATTGTTGCTTGTCCCCAAGAAACTGAAAATCAAAGTAGAATAAAAAGAAGAGAATATACTATAGACTCCAAAATATCAAGGAAACTCAGCTCCAATTAGATGAGCGGGACTAGTAGCTTTTTGCTTCCGAACAGTTTTGGCATCTCACTTTATCCTTTGAAGTTCAGAATGATTGGCATCTATAAGAACTCAGAACTCAGATAGTGTTATTGATTCTCCTAGTTAAGTATAATGATTCTTGAACATAGCTAGTGTATGAGTCTTGGCTGTGGCCCAAAGCACTCTGTCTTCCAGTATTACCACCGGATACATACATGCCACAGACACATAACTGGGTGAACCTTTTCAGATTGTGACTCAGCTTTGCTAGAGTCCCCAATTAGAGGTGTCCAGGATTCTTAAGCACACTCTTTTTGCCTTGGATCACAACTTTATTTCTTTCTTTTTTTTTCTTTCTTTTTCTCTTTTTTCCCCTTTTTTTTCATTTTTTTTCATTGCTTTTTCTTGCTTCAAGAATCATTTTTATGATTTTTCAGATCCTCAGTAACATGTCTCCTTTTTCATCATTCTTTCAAGAGCCAACAATTTTAACATTCATGAACAACAAATTCAAAAGACATATGCACTGTTCAAGCATACATTCAGAAAACAAAAAGTATTGTCACCACATCAAACTAATTCAACTAGTTTCAAAAATGAATTCGAAATCCTGTACTTCTTGTTCTTTTGTGATTAAAGCATTTTTCATTTAAGAGAGGTGATGGATTCATAGGACATTCATAGCTTTAAGGCATGAACTTTAAATTCTTATTAATTATGAATTAAGAACAAGATTCAAAAATAGATATAAGATAAGACTAGTAGGAATAGAAAATAAAAAAAAAAATTAAATAGGCCCCTAATGATATAGGTTATCACAGAGTTAGGACTCAACAACCTTGATTTTGAGAAGTGGATGCTCCCTCAAATTAAGGGGAGAATTTTTGGCGTTTCAGTTCTTGAAGTTCACGCCCCTGCTTCTCTTGTTCATTCAGCAATTTGCAGAGCATGCAGTTCTGATTCTGCTGTTCTTCCTTAAGTTGCTCCATAGTTTCTTGCAACTTGGTGATAGATGCTTCTAGGCTGGTCCAGTAGTCAATTTTAGGGAATTCAGGGAGGAATTCCTGCGCCCTCCTCTTGATAGAGTTGTCTTGCATTTGTCCTTCCATTGACTTCTTGGTGATTGGATGTTCAATGGGTATGAATTCATCTACTCCCATCTTCACCCCAGCCTCTTTACAGAGCAAGGAGATCAAGCTTGGGTAAGCCAGTTTGGCTTCAGTGGAATTCTTATTTGCAATTGTGTAGATCTCACAAGCAATCAGATGATGAACCTCCACTTCTTTTCCAAGCATAATGCAATGAATCATCACTGCTCTCTTGATGGTGACCTCAGAACGGTTGCTAGTGGGCAATATGGAACGCCCAATAAAGTCTAGCCAACCTCTTGCAATTGGTTTGAGGTCTCCCCTCTTGAGTTGGTTTGGGATACCCTTTGAATTGGTTATCCACTTAGTTCCAGGGAGGCATATGTCCTCTAGAACTTGATCCAACCCTTTATCTGCTCTCACCATTCTCCTATTAAATGATTCAGGATCATCTTGCAGTTGAGGCAATTTGAAGATTTCTCTTATTTTGTCCAGATGGAAGTAGATAACTTTCCCTCTGACCATGGTTCTGTAAGTATGGAAAGCAGTTCCAGTCATTCTCTGCTTATCTGTCAGCCACAGATTTGAGTAGAATTCCTGAACCATATTTCTTCCAACCTTTATCTCAGGATTGGTTAGAACTTCCCATCCTCTGTTTCGAATTTGTTCTTGGATCCCCGGATATTCATCTTCTTTCAGATCAAATTTGACTTCCGGGATCACTGTCCTCAGACCCATTATTTTATGATAATGGTCTTCATGTTCTTTGGTTAAGAACTTCTCTTGATTCCAAAGATTCTTTGGATTATTCTCTTTCTTTCCTCTTAAATTGGTTTGTTTTCCCTTGGGAGCCATGATCTTGATGAATCTTGGCTTAGTGATCACGGAAAAGCACACCAAACTTAGAGGTTTGCTTGTCCTCAAGCAAAAGAAAGGAAAGAGGAGAGAGAGGAGAAGAGCAAATTCGAATGGTGTGGGGGATTAGGGAGGCCGAACATGTATATATAAGGGGGGGAGGAGAGATTCCAAAAATTTGGAAGGAGATTTGAGAAGATATGGAAAAAAATTGAGAGAAAGTTGAGTTTTTGAACAAGATTTGGGAAGGATTTGAGAGATATTTGAAGAATAATTTTGATTTTTTTAAGATTTGAAGATGAATGATGAAAGTTTGAAATGTGTTTGTGTAGAAAAGTATGGTTCAAAAAAGGAAAGTTTGAAAAAAATTAATCAAAAAGCAAAATCTCTGTCCCCCACCTTTCTGCCGTTAAACGCCCAGAATGGCATCCATTCTGGCGTTTAACGCCCATTTGCTAGCCATTGTGGGCGTTTAACGCCCAGCCAGGTACCCTGGCTGGCGTTAAACGCCAGAGTCCCCTTTGTCACTGGGCGTTTTGTTAAACGCCCAGGATGCTGCACACCTGGCGTTAAACGCCCAGAATGGTGCCCATTCTGGCGTTTAACGCCCAAAATGGCACCCTTACTGGCGTTAAAACGCCCAGAATGGTGCCCATTCTGGCGTTTAACGCCCAAAGTACCTCTTACTGGCATTTTTTCGCCAGTAAGCTCTTTTTCTCTGCTTTTTGTACTGAATCCTTCTGTAACTCTGTGAATTCCTTCAATTTTGATAATTGCCCTTGTAGAAATAAAGCATATAACCTGCTAATGACTGGGTTGCCTCCCAGCAAGTGCTTCTTTATTGTCTTTAGCTGGACCTTTACTGAGGATTATTCCAGCCTCAGTTTTGAGCATTCCTGCTCAAAATTGCTTTCAAGATAATGCTTGATCCTCTGTCCATTAACAATGAACTTTTTGTCAGAATCAATATCCTGAAGCTCAACATATCCATATGGTGACACTCCTGTAATCACATACGGACCCCTCCACCGGGATTTAAGTTTTTCTGGGAACAATCTGAGCCTAGAGTTGAAGAGCAGAACCTTTTGTCCTGGCTCAAAGACTTTGGAGGACAACTTCTTGTCATGCCACTTCTTTGCCTTTTCCTTATAAATCTTTGTATTTTCAAAGGCACTGAGTCTAAATTCATCCAGCTCATTTAGCTGGAGTAATCTCTTCTCACCAGCTAACTTAGCATCCAGGTTTAGGAATCTGGTTGCCCAGTAGGCTTTATGTTCCAGTTCCACGGGCAAATGACAGGCCTTGCCATACACAAGTTGGTATGGTGAGGTTCCAATTGGGGTCTTAAATGCTATTCTGTATGCCCACAGAGCATCATCCAAGCTCTTTGCCCAATCCTTTCTTCGGGCCATCACAGTCCGTTCTAGGATTCTTTTTAGCTCTCTGTTAGAGACCTCAGCTTGCCCATTTGTCTGTGGATGATACGGGGTAGCCACTTTGTGGCTAATTCCATATCGGACCATAGCAGAGTACAGCTGTTTATTACAGAAATGAGTGCCCCATCACTGATTATGACTCTGGGAACACCAAATCTGCTGAAGATGTGTTTCTGGAGGAATTTCAGCACGGTCTTAGTATCATTAGTGGGTGTGGCAATTGCTTCTACCCATTTAGATACATAGTCCACTGCCACCAGAATGTAAGTGTTTGAGTATGATGGTGGGAATGGACCCATAAAGTCAATTCCCCATACATCAAACAACTCAATCTCTAAGATCCCTTGTTGAGGCATGGCGTATCCATGAGGTAAGTTACCAGCTCTTTGGCAGCTGTCACAGTTACGCACAAACTCTCGGGCATCTCTATAGAGAGTAGGCCAGTAGAAGCCACATTGGAGGACCTTAGTGGCTGTTCGCTCACTTCCAAAATGTCCCCCATACTGTGATCCATGGCAATGCCACAGGATCCTCTGTGCTTCTTCTCTGGGTACACATCTGCGGATCATTCCGTCTGCACATCTCTTAAAGAGATATGGCTCATCCCATAGGTAGTACTTGGCATCTGAAATTAATTTCTTTTTTTGCACTCTGCTGTACTCTTGTGGTATGAACCTCACAGCTTTATAATTTGCAATATCTGCAAACCATGGAGCTTCCTGGATGGTAAAGAGTTGCTCATCTGGGAAAGTCTCAGAAATCTCAGTAGAAGGGAGGGACGTCCCAGCTACTGGTTCTATTCGGGACAGATGATCAGCTACCTGGTTCTCTGTCCCTTTTCTGTCTCTTATTTCTATATCAAACTCTTGCAGAAGCAACACCCATCTTATAAGCCTGGGTTTTGAATCCTGCTTTGTGAGTAAGTATTTAAGAGCAGCATGGTCAGTATACACAATCACTTTGGATCCCACTAGATAGGATCTAAACTTGTCAATGGCATAGACCACTGCAAGTAACTCTTTTTCTGTGGTTGTGTAATTCTTCTATGCATTATTTAGAACACGGCTGGCATAATAAATGACGTGCAGAAGCTTGTTATGCCTCTGTCCCAACACTGCACCAATGGCATGGTCACTGGCATCACACATTAGTTCAAATGGTAATGTCCAATCTGGTGCAGAGATGACTGGTGCTGTGACCAGCTTGGCTTTCAGGATCTCAAATGCCTGCAGACACTGTGTGTCAAACACAAATGGTGTGTCAGCAGCTAGCAGGTTGCTCAAAGGTTTTGCAATTTTCGAAAAATCCTTTATGAACCTTCTGTAGAATCCTGCATGCCCCAGAAAGCTTCTGATTGCCTTAACATTGGCAGGTGGTGGTAATTTTTCAATTACCTCTACCTTTGCCTTATCCACCTCTATTCCCCTGCTTGAAATTTTGTGCCCAAGGACAATTCCTTCAGTCACCATAAAGTGACATTTCTCCCAGTTTAAAACCAGGTTAGTCTTTTGGCACCTTTTCAGGACAAGTGCTAGGTGGTTAAGACAGGAGCTGAATGAGTCTCCATATACTGAGAAGTCATCCATGAAGACTTCTAGGAATTTCTCCACCATATCAGAGAAGATGGATAGCATGCATCTCTGAAAGGTTGCAGGAGCATTACACAGACCAAAAGGCATCCTCCTGTAAGCAAACACGCCAAAAGGGCAAGTAAATGCTGTTTTCTCTTGGTCCTGAGGATCTACTGCAATTTGGTTGTAACCTGAGTAGCCATCCAAAAAGCAGTAATAATCATGACCAGCTAGTCTTTCTAGCATTTGGTCTATGAATGGTAAAGGAAAATGATCCTTTCTGGTGGCTGTATTGAGCCTCCTGTAGTCAATACACATACGCCACCCTGTGACTGTTCTTGTAGGAACCAGTTCATTTTTTTCATTATGAACCACTGTCATGCCTCCCTTTTTGGGGACAACTTGGACAGGGCTCACCCAGGGGCTATCAGAAATAGGATAAATAATCCCAGCCTCTAGTAATTTAGTGACCTCTTTCTGCACCACCTCCTTCATGGCTGGATTTAGCCTCCTTTGTGGTTGGACCACTGGTTTGGCATTATCCTCCAACAGGATCTTGTGCATGCATCTAGCTGGGCTAATGCCCTTAAGATCACTTATGGACCACCCAAGAGCTGTCTTGTGTGTCCTTAGCACTTGAATCAGTGCTTCCTCTTCCTGTGGATTTAAAGCAGAGCTTATAATCACTGGAAAAGTGTCACCCTCTCCCAGAAATGCATACTTCAGGGATGGGGGTAGTGGTTTGAGTTCAGGTTTGGGAGGCTTATCCTCCTCCTGAAGAATTTTTGAAAATTCCTTTGTTTCCTGTGGTTCTTCTTGATCAGGTTGAGCATCCTTGAAGATGTCCTCAAGCTCTGATTCTAGGCTTTCAGTCATATTAATCTCTTCCACCAAAGAGTCAATAATGTCAGTGCCCATGCAGTCATTTGGTGTGTCTGGATGCTGCATAGCTTTTACAGCATTCAACTTGAACTCATCCTCATTGACTCTCAGGGTTACTTCCCCTTTTTGTACATCAATGAGAGTTCGTCCAGTTGCTAGGAAAGGTCTTCCTAGAATGAGAGTTGCACTCTTGTGCTCCTCCATTTCCAGCACTACAAAGTCAGTTGGAAAGGCGAATGGCCCAACCTTGACAATCATGTCCTCTATTATGCCTGATGGGTGTTTAATGGAGCCATCAGCAAGTTGAAGGCATATCCGGGTTGGTCTGACTTCTTCAGTCAATCCAAGCTTTCTGATAGTGGATGCAGGTATTAGATTTATGCTTGCTCCAAGATCACATAGGGCTGTCTTGGTGCAAGCACCTTCTAATGTGCATGGTATCATAAAGCTCCCTGGATCTTGAAGCTTTTCTGGTAAGCTTTTCAGAATGACTGCACTGCATTCTTCAGTGAGAAACACTTTTTCAGTTTCTCTCCAATCCTTCTTATGACTTAAGATCTCTTTCATGAACTTAGCATAAGAAGGTATTTGCTCCAGTGCCTCTGCAAACGGAATCTTTATTTCAAGAGTCCTTAGATAGTCTGCAAAGCGGGCAAATTGCTTATCCTGTTCCGCTTGGCGGAGTTTCTGAGGATAAGGCATCTTGGCTTTATATTCTTCAACCTTAGTTGCTGCAGGTTTATTCCTTACAGAAGTGGTTGAAGAAGCATTTTTAGAGGGATTACTGTCAGTACTCTCAGGTGTCTGATCCTCCCTTGACGTCTGAACGCCAGGCATGGGTGGAGATTGGGCGTTTAACGCCAACTTCTCTCCCTTTTCTGGCGTTTGAACGCTAGAACTGGGCAGGGAATGGGCGTTTAACGCCAGCTTTCCTCCCCTTTCTGGCGTTTGAACGCCAAAAGTACTCCTCTCCGGGCTCTTACTGTCCTCAGAGGGATTTTGGACACTGGTTTGGTTATACTCTGTCAATTGTTCCTTACTTGGCTTTTTACTACTTTGAGCAGTGCCATTTAATGTCTTCCCACTCCTCAGTTGAACTGCTTGGCATTCCTCTGTTATCTGTTTGGATATCTGCTGTTTTGCCTGATTCAATTGCAGTTCTATGTTCTTATTAGCAATTTTAGTTTCTTGGAGCATCTCTTTAAATTCTGCTAATTGTTTTGCCATCAGGTGTAATTGTTGATTAAGCTCAATCATCTGTTCTTGAGGATTAGGATCAGTGGCTACTGCCATGACTTCCTCTTTTGTAGAGAACTCATTGCTAGAGTATAAATGTTGATTTCTAGCAACAGTGTCTATAAGCTCCTGAGCCTCTTCAATTGTCTTCCTCATGTGTATAGATCCACCAGCTGAGTGGTCTAAAGACATCTGAGCTTTTTCTGTAAGCCCATAGTAGAAGATGTCTAACTGCACCCACTCTGAAAACATTTCAGAGGGGCATTTTCTTAGCATACCTCTATACCTCTCCCAGGCATTATAAAGGGATTCATTATCCTCTTGTTTAAAGCATTGGATGTCCAGCCTTAGCTGTGTCATCCTCTTTGGAGGGTAGAAGTAATTCAGGAATTTGTCTGATAACTATTTCCATGTCTTTATGCTTGCTGTAGGTTGGTTATTCAACCACCTCTTAGCTTGATCTTTTACAGCAAATGGAAACAGTAATAGTCTGTAGACATCCTGATCCACCTCTTTATCACGTACTGTGTCAGCAATTTGTAAGAACTGTGCCAGAAACTCAGTAGGTTCTTCCTGTGGAAGACCGGAATACTGGCAATTTTGCTGCACTATGATAATGAGTTGAGGATTTAGCTCAAAGCTGCTTGCTTTGATGGGAGGTGTACAGATGCTACTCCCATATGCAGCTGTAATGGGGTTAGCATATGACCCCAGAGTCCTTCTGGACTGCTCAATTCCACTTAGGTCCATGATGGAGAAAGGGAGTATGATATGAATTCACAAGCAAGGTATATATATATATTTTTTTTTTAGTGACCGAAAAAAAATATAAAATAAAATAAATAGAAAATAAAATAAAATTTTGAAAATTAAAAAAAAATAAGATCAAAGCAAATTGAAAACTGAATCAATTAGTTAATTAAAAAAATTTTGAAATCAGCAATTGAAAAGATATGATTGAAAATTATTTTGAAAAGATTTGATTTTTTTGAAATGAGGAAAGAGAAAAACAACAAAATGACACCAAACTTAAAATTTTTAGAAAACCAAACACAAATCTTCGAAAATTTTAAAGGAAAAACACAAGGAGGACACCAAACTTAGAATTTTTAAAGAACAAGAAAGGACTAAAAACATGCAAATTCGAAAAATTAAAAGAAAACAAAGGCATGCAACTGACACCAAACTTAAAATATGAAACTAGACTCAAATAAAAGACTCTAAACCAACAAAAATAAAACAGTCCTAATCTAAGCAACAAGATAAGCCGTCAGTTGTCCAAACTCGAACAATCCCCGGCAACGGCGCCAAAAACTTGGTGCACGAAATTGCAATCACACTTTTGCAATCCCGCACAACTAACCAGCAAGTGCACTGGGTCGTCTAAGTAATACCTTACGTGAGTAAGGGTCGATCCCACGGAGATTGTCGGCTTGAAGCAAGCTATGGTTATCTTGTAACTCTTAGTCAGGATATCAAAAATTATCAGGATTGATTGTGAAAAGCAAAAGAACATGAAATAAGTACTTGTTTTGCAGTAATGGAGAATAGGTTGAGGTTTTGGAGATGCTCTGTCTTCTGAACCTCTGCTTTCCTACTGTCTTCTTCTTCAAACACGCAAGGCTCCTTCCATGGCAAGCTGTATGTAGGGTTTCACCGTTGTCAATGGCTACCTCCCATTCTCTCAGTGGAAATGTTCAACGCACCCTGTCACGGCACGGCTATCCAGCTGTCGGTTCTCGATCATGTCGGAATAGAATCCAGTGATTCTTTTGCGTCTGTCACTAACGCCCCACAATCGCGAGTTTGAAGCTCGTCACAGTCATTCAATCATTGAATCCTACTCAGAATACCACAGACAAGGTTTAGACCTTCCGGATTCTCTTGAATGCCGCCATCAATTCTAGCTTATACCACGAAGATTCTGATTAAGGAATCCAAGAGATATCTACTCAATCTAAGGTAGAACGGAGGTGGTTGTCAGGCACGCGTTCATAGTCGAGAATATGATGAGTGTCACGGATCATCACATTCATCCGGGTTAAGAACGAGTGATATCTTAGAACGGAAGCAAGCATGATTGAATAAGAAACAGTAGTAATTGCATTAATCCATCAAGACACAGCAGAGCTCCTCACCCCCAACCATGGGGTTTAGAGACTCATGCCGTAGAAGATACAATGAGAAACGTGTAAAGTGTCATGAGGTACAGATACAATGTCAAAAGATCCTATTAATAGTGAACTAGTAACCTAGGGTTTACAGAAATGAGTAAATGACAGAAAAATCCACTTCCGGGCCCACTTGGTGTGTGCTTGGGCTGAGCATTGAAGCATTTTCGTGTAGAGGCTCTTTCTGGAGTTAAACGCCAGCTTTTATGCCAGTTTGGGCGTTTAACTCCAATTTTTATGCCAGTTCCAGCGTTAAACGCTGGGAATTCTGAAGCTGATTTGCAACGCCGGTTTGGGCCATCAAATATCGGGCAAAATATGGACTATTATACCTTGCTGGAAAGCCCAGGATGTCTACTTTCCAACGCCGTTGAGAGCGCGCCAATTGGGCTTTTGTAGCTCCAGAAAATCCACTTCGAGTGCAGGGAGGTCAGAATCCAACAGCATCTGCAGTCCTTTTCAGCCTCTGAATCAGATTTTTGCTCAGGACCCTCAATTTCAGTCAGAAAATATCTGAAATCACAGAAAAACACACAAACTCATAGTGAAGTCCAGAAAAGTGAATTTTAACTAAAAACTAATAAAAATATAATAAAAACTAATTAAAATATACTAAAAACATACTAAAAACAATGCCAAAAAGCGTATAAATTATCCGCTCATCAGTGGGAATTTCAGATAAGCGTTTGGAGATGCTTTGTTGCTTCTGAACCTCTGCTTTTCTATTGCCTCCATCCAATCATGCGCACTCCCTTCCATGGCAAGCTGTAAGTTGGTGGATCACCGTTGTTAATGCATGGCTACCATCCGTCCTCTCAGTGAAAATGGTCCAACTACGGTTTTCACCACAGGGCTAATCATCTGTCGATTCTCACTTGTGTCAGAATAAGATCCATTGATCCTTTTGCGCACTGTCACTGCGCCCCACAGTCGTGAGTTTGAAGCTCGTCACAGTCATCCCTTCCCAGATCCTACTCGGAATATCACAGACAAGGTTTAGACTTTTCGGATCTCAAGAATGCTGCCAATTGTTTCTAGCCTATATCACGAAGGTTCTGATCTCACTGATTTGAATGCTCTGTTGTCAGGAGATGCTAGTCAAATGCGTGGATAAGAGACCTAAGAGAATTAACTCCAGCTGGCATCTAATGACTACGTTGAGCATCATGTAGACCGCTTGTGGTTGTCATGCATGCGGATCTTGGCTAAGCGAGTACTAAAGATAGTGGATGACTGTCACGGGTTACCCCTTCAGTCTGACTTAACTGAATTAAGTAAAAGAGTATATCTTGGAGAAGAAGTAGGCGTTAATTGAAGGAAAAACAATAGTACTTGCATTAATTCATGAGGAACAGCAGAGCTCCTCACCTTAATCTATGAGGTATAGAAACTCCACCGTTGACAATACATAAGAACAAGGTCTAGGCATGGCCGTGAGGCCAACCTCCAAAAAATGCTAAAAAGGAACTATCGTCTAAAAGCCTCTGATACAATAGTAAAAAGTTCTATTTATACTAAATTAGTAAACTAGGTTTACAGAAATGAGTAACTAAGTGCAGATAGTGCAGAAATCCACTTCTGGGGCCCACTTAGTGTGTGCTTGGATTGAGCTTTGAGCTTTACACGTGCATAGGCCATTCTTGGAGTTAAACGCCAGCTTTGGTGCCAGTTTGGGTATTTAACTCCAGCTTTAGTGCTAGTTTGGGCGTTTTACTCCAGAAAATGGTCTTTGGTGGGCGTTTGGACGCCAGTTTGGGCAATCAAATCTCAGGCAAAGTATAAACTATTATACATTTCTGGAAAGCCCAGGATGTCTACTTTCCAACACAATTGAGAGCGCTCCAATTCGGCTTCTGTAGCTCCAGAAAATCCATTTCGAGCGCAGGGAGGTTAGAATCCAACAGCATCTGCAGTCCTTTCTAAGTCTCTGAATCAGATTTTTGCTCAAGTCCCTCAATTTCAGCCAGAAAATACCTGAAATTATTGAAAAACACACAAACTCATAGTAAAGTCTAGAAATGTGAATTTTGCATAAAAACTAATAAAAATATAATAAAAAGTGAATAAAACATACTAAAAACTATATAAAAATAATGCCAAAAAGCGTATAAATTATCTGCTCATCACCTTTCTTGTTGAAGACCGAGTTTTCACCCCATGAGAGATGTCCCCAATTACAAATTCCTCAGGATAATTCTTCAAGAATCTCCATTCACGAGCTCTGGTGGACTTGGAGGCAGATTCAGTCACCATGTGATTCTGGGTGCTGCTGGTTTCTGGATCTCCTTCAGATTCATGAGACAAAATGGAATTGTCTCTTAAATTTTCAACGGTTGCAGTTTCTGGTTCAACTTGTCCAGAATTTTCATTTTTATGATTTTGAGCAGTTTCATCTTCCTTTTGAGCTTGATTTCCTGTATCACAATCTTCCAAAATACTTTGCACTAAGTTAGTATCACAAAATGTAACATGTATAGACTCCTCAATAATCCTAGAATCTTAATGATAAACTCTATATGCTTTACTAGTTGTGGAATATCCTATAAACAAAAACTCATACGCCTTTAGATCAAATTTACCCAAATTATCCTTGTTATTTAAAACAAAACATTTGCATCCAACGATGTGTAAGTAGTCTAAGTTTGGTGGGTAACCTTTCCAAAGTTCATAAGGGGTTTTCTTCAAAAATTTCCTTATGATTGTTCTATTCAAAATGTGGCAAGCGGTGTTAACCGCTTCAGCCCAAAGGAATTTTCGAACATTACTCTCACAAAGCATAGCTCTCGTTATTTCTTGTATGCTTCTATTTCTTCTTTCCACAACACCATTTTGTTGTGGTGTGATGAGCGGATAATTTATACGCTTTTTGGCATTATTTTTAGGTAGTTTTTAGTAAGTTCAAGCTACTTTTAGGGATGTTTTCATTAGTTTTTATGTTAAATTCACATTTCTGGACTTTACTATGAGTTTGTGTGTTTTTCTGTGATTTCAGGTAATTTCTGGCTGAAATTGAGGAACTTGAGCAAAACTCTGAAAAAGGCTGACAAAAGGACTGCTGATGCTGTTGGAATCTGACCTCCCTGCACTTGAAATGGATTTTCTGGAGCTACAGAACTCCAAATGGCGCTCTCTCAACGGTGTTGGAAAGTAGACATCCAGAGATTTTCAGCAATATATAATAGTCCATACTTTATTCAGAAATTGACAACGTAACTTGGCGTTGAACGCCAAGTACATGCTGCTGTCTGTAGTTAAACGCCAGAAACACGTCATGATCCGGAGTTGAATGCCAAAAACACGTTATAACTTGGAGTTCAACTCCAAGAAAAGCCTCAGCTCGTGGATAGATCAAGCTCAACCCATGCATACATCACGTGGGCCCCGGAAGTGGAGTTATGCATCAATTACTTACTCATGTAAACCTTAGTAGCTAGTTTAGTATAAATAAGACTTTTTACTAATGTATTAGTCATCTTTTGATCACTTTAGATCTAAGGAACATCTGGGGGTGCATAGTCCTCAGATCATGGGGGCTGGCCATTCGGCCATGCCTGAACCTTTCACTTATGTATTTTCAACGGTGGAGTTTCTGCACACCATAGATTAAGGGTGTGGAGCTCTGCTGTACCTCATGTTTCAATACAATTACTATTACTTTCTATTCAATTCTCTTTTATTCTTATTCCAAGATATACGTTGCACAACACTTTGATGAATGTGATGATCCGTGACACTCATCATCATTCTCACCTATGAACGCGCGTGACTGACAACCATTTCCGTTCTACCTTAGGCCGGGCGCATATCTCTTAGATTCCCCAACAGAATCTTCGTGGTATAAGCTAGATAGATGGCGGCATTCATGGGGATCCGGAAAGTCTAACCTTGTGTGTGGTATTCCGAGTAGGATCCCGGGAATCTGGAAAGTCTAACCTTGTCTGTGGTATTCCGAGTAGGATTCTGGTATTGAATGACTGTGACGAGCTTCAAACTCCTGAAGGCTGGGCGGTAGTGACAAACGCAAAAGAATCAATGGATTCTACTCCAACCTGATTGAAAATCGACAGATGATTAGCCGTGCTGTGACAGAGCATTTGGACCATTTTCACTGAGAGGATGGGATGTAGCCATCAACAAGGGTGATGCCTCCAGACGATTAGCCGTGCAGTGACAGCGCACAGGACCATTTTCTCGAGAGGATTAAAAGTAGCCATTGATGATGGTGATGCCCTACATACAGCTTGCCATGGAAAGGAGTAAGAAGGATTGGATGAAAGTAATAAGAAAGTAGAGATTCGAAAGGATTCTAGCATCTCCACACGCCTATCTGAAATTCCCACTATTGATTTACATAAGTATTTCTATCCTTTTTATTTTCTATTTATTATTAATTTTCGAAACTCATAACCATTTAATCTGCCTAACTGAGATTTACAAGGTGACCATAGCTTGCTTCATACCAACAATCTCTGTGGGATCGACCCTTACTCACGTAAGGTATTACTTGGATGACCCAGTACACTTGCTGGTTAGTTGAACGGAGTTGTGAATTCAAATAGAGACAATTATTAAATTTCATACAAGTACAAAGAGCATGGATCACAATTTTGTCCACCAAGTTTTTGGCGCCGTTGTCGGGGATTGTTCGAGTTTGGACAACTGACGGTTCATCTTGTTGCTCAGATTAGGTAATTTTCTTTTCAAAAATCTTTTTCAAAATTTTTCTTTTCTTTTTCGTTTTTCTAAAGTATATTTTCGAAAAAAAATTAATAAAAATCCAAAAAAATTAATAAAATCATAAAAATCAAAAATATTTTGTGTTTCTTGTTTGAGTCTTGAGTCAATTTTTAAGTTTGGTGTCAATTGCATGCTTTAAAAATTTTTCTTGCATTTTTTGAAAATTTATGCATTCATAGTGTTCTTCATGATCTTCAAGTTGTTCTTGATAAGTCCTCTTGTTTGATCTTGATGTTTTCTTGTTTTGTGTCGTTTGTTATTTTTCATATGCATTTTTTGTTTGTTAGTGTCCATGCATTAAAGATTTCTAAGTGTGGTGTCTTGCATGTTTTCCTTGCATCAAAAAATTTTTCAAAATTATGTTCTTGATGTTCATCATGATCTGCAAAGTGTTCTTGGTGTTCATCTTGACATTCATAGTGTTCTTGCATGCATCTTGTATTTTGATCCAAAATTTTTATGTTTTAGGTCATGTTTGTGTTTTTCTCTCTCCTCATTAAAAATCCAAAAATAAAAAAAATATCTTTTCCTTTTTTCCCTCCAAATTTTCGAAATTTTGGGTTGACTTGGTAAAAAAAATTTTCAAAATTAGTTGTTTCTTACAAGTCAAGTCAAAATTTCAATTTTAAAAATCTTATCTTTTCAAAAATCATATCTTTTCCATTTTTTTCTTCTTATTTTCGAAAATTTTAAAAATTATTTTTCAAAATCTTTTTCTTATCTTTTATACCATATTTTCGAAAATTCACTAATAACTAATGTGATTGATTCAAAAATTTGAAGTTTGTTACTTTCTTGTTAAGAAAGGTTCAATCTTTAAGTTCTAGAATCTTATCTTGTAGTTTCTTGTTAGTGAAGTAAATAATTTCAAATTTTTAAATTAAATCTTTTTATCTTTTATCTTATCTTTTTCAAAAACTTTATCTTTTTCAAAATTTGATTTCAAAATATCTTATCTAAACTTCTTATCTTATCTTTTCAAATTTGATTTCAAATCTTTTTCAACTAACTAATTAACTTTTTGTTTGTTTCTTATCTTTTTCAAAACTATCTAACTACTCTTTCCTCTCTAATTTTCGAAAATATCTCACCCCTTTTTCAAAAACTCTTTTTAATTAACTAATTGTTTCATGTTTTAATTTTAATTACATCTTATCTCTAATTTTCGAAATTACTAACCATTTCTTTTTCAAAATTATTTTCGAAATTCTCCCTCTCTTTTCTTATTCTATGTAATTATTTAATTACTAACACTTCTCTTTACCTCTCTCCATCTAAATATCCGAACCCACTCTTCTACATTCTTCTCCCCTTTCTTTTTCTACTAACATAAAGGAATCTCTATACTGTGACATAGAGGATTCCTCTTCTTTTCTTATTTTCTTCTCTTTCATATGAGCAGGAACAGGGAAAAAGGCACTCTTGTTGAAGTTGATCCTGAACCTGAAAGGACTCTGAAAAGGAAATTAAGAGAAACTAAATTACAACAATCCAGAAACAACCTTTCAGAAATTTTTGAACAAGAGAAGGAGATGGCAGCCGAAAATAATAATAATGCAAGGAGAATGCTTGGTGACTTCACAAAGCCAACGTCCAAATTTGATGGAAGAAGCATCTCCATTCCTGCCATTGGAGACAATAATTTTGAGCTTAAGCCTCAACTAGTTGCTTTAATGCAACAAAACTGCAAGTTTTATGGACTTCCATCTGAAGATCCTTATCAGTTCTTAACTGAGTTCTTGCAGATCTGTGAGACTGTAAAGACAAATGGAGTTGATCCTGAAGTCTACAGACTCATGCTTTTCCCTTTTGCTGTAAGAGACAGAGCTAGAATATGGTTGGATTCACAACCTAAGGATAGCCTGGACTCTTGGGATAAGCTGGTCACAGCCTTCTTGGATAAATTCTTTCCTCCTCAAAAGCTGAGCAAGCTGAGAGTGGATGTTCAAACCTTCAAGCAAAAAGATGGTGAATCCCTCTATGAAGCTTGGGAAAGATACAAGCAGCTGACCAAAAGATGTCTATCTGACATGTTTTCAGAATGGACCATATTAGATATATTCTATTATGGTCTATCTGAATTTTTGAAAATGTCATTGGACCATTCTGCAAGTGGATCTATTCACCTAAAGAAAACGCCTGAAGAGGCTCAAGAACTCATTGACATGGTTGCAAACAACCAATTCATGTACACTTCTGAGAGGAATTTCGTGAATAATGGGATATCTCAGAAGAAAGGAGTTCTTGAAATTGATGCTCTGAATGCCATATTGGCTCAGAACAAAGTGTTGACTCAACAGGTCAACATGATCTCTCAAAATCTGAATGGATGGCAACATGCATCCAACAGTACTAAAGAGGCAGCTTCTGAAGAAGCTTATGATCTTGAGAACCCTGCCATGGCAGAGGTTAATTACATGGGTGAACCTTATGGAAACACCTATAACTCATCATGGAGAAATCATCCAAATTTCTCATGGAAGGATCAACAAAATCCTCAACAAGGCTTTAACAATGGTGGACGTAATAGGCTGAGCAATGGCAAGCCTTTTCCATCATCTTCTCAGCAACAGACAGAAAATTCTGAACAAAACACCTCTAATTTAGCCAATCTAGTCTCTGATCTGTCAAAGGCCACTTTCAGTTTCATGAGTGAAACAAGATCGTCCATCAGAAATCTGGAGGCACAAGTGGACCAGCTGAGTAAGAAAGTCATTGAAACTCCTCCCAGTATTCTCCCAAGCAATACAGAAGAGAATCCAAAAGGAGAGTGCAAGGCCATTGATATAATCAATATGGCTGAATGCACAAGGGAGGAGGAGGACGAAAATCCTAGTGAGAAAGACCTCCTGGGACGTCCCTCAAGCAAGAAGGAGTTTCCTATTAAAGATCCAAAGGAATCTAAGGCTCATATAGAGACCATAGAGATTCCATTAAATCTCCTTCTGCCATTCATGAGCTCTGAAGACTATTCTTCCTCTGAAGAGGATGAAGATGTGACTGGAGAGCAAGTTGCTCAATATTTAGGAGCTATCATGAAGCTGAATGCCAAGTTGTTTGGTAATGAGACTTGGGAAAGTGAACCTCCCTTGCTCATTAATGAACTAGATACTTGGATTCAGCAAATTTTACCTCAAAAGAGACAAGATCCTGGCAAGTTCTTAATACCTTGTACCATAGGCACCATGACCTTTGAAAAAGCTCTATGTGATTTAGGGTCTGGGATAAATCTTATGCCACTCTCTGTAATGGAGAAGCTGGGGATCATTGAGGTACAACCTGCCTTGTTCTCATTACAATTGGTAGACAAGTCATTAAGACAAGCTTATGGAATAGTAGAGGACGTGCTAGTAAAGGTTGAAGGCCTTTACATCCCTGCTGATTTCATAATCTTAGACACTAGGAAGGAAGAGGATGAATGCATCATCCTTGGAAGACCTTTCCTAGCTATAGCAGGAGCTGTGATAGATATCAACAGAGGTGAATTAGTCCTTCAATTGAATGGGGACTACCTTGTGTTTAAGGCACATGGCCATCCCTCTGTGACAAAAGAGAGTAAGCATGAAGAGCTTCTCTCAGTTCAGAGTCAAGAAGAGCCCCCACAGTCAAACTCTAAGTTTGGTGTTGGGAGGCCACAACCAAACTCTAAGTTTGGTGTTAAGACCCCATATCCAAACTCTAAGTTTGGTGTTGGGACTATACAACATTGACCTGATCACCTTGTGGCTCCATGAGAGCCACTGTCAAGCTATTGACATTAAAGAAGCGCTTGTTGGGAGGCAACCCAATGATATTTATCTAAATTTTATTTTATTTTATTTTATTTTTATTTTGTGTCTTATTAGGTACATGATCATGTGGAGTCACGAAAAAAATATAAAAATTAAAAACAGAATCAAAAACAGCAGAAGAAAAATCACACCCTGGAGGAAGCACAGGCTGGCGTTCAACGCCAGTAAGGAGCATCTGGCTGGCGTTCAACGCCAGAACAGAGCATGAATCTGGCGCTGAATGCCAGGAATGTGCCTAGAAGAAAAGCTAGCGCTGAACGCCAGTAACAAGCATGAAACTGGCGTTCAACGCCAGAAACATACTTTACATGGGCGTTGAACGCCCAGAACGTGCACCACTCGGCGTTTAAACGCCAGAATGATGTGCAAAGGCATTTTACATGCCTATTTGGTGCAGGGATGGAATTCCTTGACACCTCAGGATCTGTGGAACCCACAGGATCACCTCAGGATCTGTGGACCCCACAGGATCCCCACCTAACATATTCCCACCTTACCTCCTAATCCTATTTTACTCTTCCCCATAAACCCCACCTACCTTCCAAATTCAAAAACATCTTCCCACCCAATCCCACCCTAAATGGCCGAACCTACCCTCTCCCCTCTCCCTATATATACCCTTCCATTCTACTTCATTTTCACACATCACTACCCACTCTTCCATACCTTGGCCGAACCTACACTTACCCTTCTCCTCCATATTCTCTTCTTCTTCTTCTTCTCTTCTTTCTTCTCTTGCTCGAGGCGAGCAATATTTTAAGTTTGGTGTGGTAAAAGCATAAGCTTTTTGTTTTCCATTACCATCAATGGCACCTAAGGCCGGAAAATCCTCTAGAAAAGGAAAAGGGAAGACAAAAGCTTCCACCTCCGAGTCATGGAAGATGGAAAGATTCATCTCCAAGAGCCATCAAGACCACTTCTATGATGTTGTGGCAAAGAAGAAGGTGATCCCTGAGGTCCCTTTCAAGCTCAAGAAAAATGAGTATCCGGAGATCCGATATGAAATCCGAAGAAGAGGTTGGGAAGTCCTAACCAATCCCATGCAACAAGTCGGAATCTTAATGGTTCAAGAGTTCTATGCCAATGCATGGATCACTAGGAACCATCATCAAAGTATGAACCCGAGTCCAAAGAATTATCTCACAATGGTTTGGGGGAAATACTTAGATTTTAGTCCGGAAAATGTGAGGTTGGCGTTCCACTTGCCCATGATGCAAGGAGATGAACGCCCCTACACTAGAAGGGTCAACTTTAATCAAAGGTTGGACCAAGTCCTTACGGACATATGTATGGAAGGAGCTCAATGGAAGAGAGACTCCAAAGGCAAGCCAGTCCAACTAAGAAGACTGGACCTCAAGCCTGTGGCTAGAGGATGGTTGGAGTTCATTCAACGCTCCATCATCCCCACTAGAAACCGATCTGAAGTTACTGTGGATCGGGCCATCATGATTCATAGCATCATGATTGGAGAGGAAGTAGAAGTTCATGAAGTCATCTCCAATGAATTCTACAAAATAGCCGAAAAGCCCTCCACCATGGCAAGGCTAGCTTTTCCTCACCTTATTTGCCATCTATGTTACTCAGCTGGAGTTATCATAGAAGGAGACATCTCCATTGAAGAGGATAAGCCCATCACCAAGAAGAGGATGGAGCAAGCAAGAGAAACCCTTCACGGTTCTCAAGAGATGCATGAGGAAGCTCATCATCAAGAAATCCCTGAGATGCCTCAAGGGATGCACTTTCCTCCCAACAACTATTGGGAACAACTCAACACTTCCTTAGAAGATTTGAGCCACAATGTGGAACAATTAAGGGTGGAACATCATGAGCACTCCATCATTCTCCAAGAAATAAGAGAAGATCAAAGAGCAATGAGGGAGGAGCAACAAAGGCAAGGAAGGGACATAGAAGAGCTTAAGGACATTGTTGGTCCTTCAAGAAGAAGACGCCACTAAGGTGGATTCATTCCTTGTTCTTATTTTCTTTCTGCTTTTCAGCTTTTATGTTGATATGTTTATCTATGTTTTGTGTCTCTACTTCATGATTATTAGTGATTAGTAACTATGTCTTAAAGTTATGAATAATTCCATTAATCCTCCACCTCTCTTAAATGAAAAATGTTTTAATTCAAAAGAACAAGAAGTACATGAATTTCGAATTTATCCTTGAATTTAATTTAATTATATTGATGTGGTGACAATACTTTTGTTTTCTGAATGAATGCTTGAACAGTGCATAATTTTTGATCTTGTTGTTTCTGAATGTTAAAACTGTTGGCTCTTGAAAGAATGATGAACAAAGAGAAATGTTATTGATGATCTGAAAAATCATGAAATTGATTCTTGAAGCAAGAAAAAGCAGTGAAAAAGCAAAGGCATGCGGAAAAAAAATGGTGAAAAAAAATAGAAAGAAAAAGAAAAAGCAAGCAGAAAAATCCAATAGCCCTTAAAACCAAAAGGCAAGGGTAAAAAGGATCCAAGGCTTTGAGCATCAATGGATAGGAGGGCCCAAGGAAATAAAATCCAGGCCTAAGCGGCTAAATCAAGCTGTCCCTAACCATGTGCTTGTGTCATGAAGGTCCAAGTGAAAAGCTTGAGACTGAATGGTTAAAGTCGTGATCCAAAGCAAAAAGAGTGTGCTTAAGAGCTCTGGACACCTCTAACTGGGGACTCTAGCAAAGCTGAGTCACAATCTGAAAAGGTTCACCCAGTCATGTGTCTGTGGCATTTATGTATCCGGTGGTAATACTGGAAAACGAAGTGCTTAGGGCCACGACCAAGACTCATAAGTAGCTGTGTTCAAGAATCAACATGCTTAACTAGGAAAGTCAATAACACTATCCAAAATTCTAAGTTCCTAGAGAAGACAATCATTCTGAACTTCAAAGGAAAAAGTGAGATGCCAAAACTATTCAGAAGCAAAAAGCTACAAGTCCCGCTCATCTAATTATAATTAATATTCAGTGATATTCTGGAATTTATAGTATATTCTCTTCTTTTTATCCTAATTGATTTTCAGTTGCTTGGGTACAAGCAACAATTTAAGTTTGGTGTTGTGATGAGCGGATAATTTATACGCTTTTTGGCATTGTTTTTAGGTAGTTTTTAGTAAGTTCAAGCTACTTTTAGGGATGTTTTCATTAGTTTTTATGTTAAATTCACATTTCTGGACTTTACTATGAGTTTGTGTGTTTTTCTGTGATTTCAGGTAATTTCTGGCTGAAATTGAGGAACTTGAGCAAAACTCTGAAAAAGGCTGACAAAAGGACTGCTGATGCTGTTGGAATCTGACCTCCCTGCACTAGAAATGGATTTTCTGGAGCTACAGAATTTCAAATGGCGCGCTTTTAACGGCGTTGGAAAGTAGACATCCATATCTTTCCAGCAATATATAATAGTCTATACTTTATTCGGAAATTGACAACGTAACTTGGCGTTGAACGCCAAGTACATGCTGCTGTCTGGAGTTAAACGCCAGAAACACGTCATGATCCGGAATTGAACGCCCAAAACACGTTATAACTTGGAGTTCAACTCCAAGAAAAGCCTTAGCTCGTGGATAGATCAAGCTCAGCCCAAGCATACATCAAGTGGGCCCCGGAAGTGGAGTTATGCATCAATTACTTACTCATGTAAACCCTAGTAGCTAGTTTAGTATAAATAAGACTTTTTACTAATGTATTAGTCATCTTTTGATCACTTTAGATCTAAGGAACATCTGGGGGTGCATAGTCCTCAGATCATGGGGGCTGGCCATTCGGCCATGCCTGAACCTTTCACTTATGTATTTTCAACGGTGGAGTTTCTGCACACCATAGATTAAGGGTGTGGAGCTCTGCTGTACCTCATGTTTCAATACAATTACTATTACTTTCTATTCAATTCTCTTTTATTCTTATTCCAAGATATACGTTGCACAACACTTTGATGAATGTGATGATCCGTGACACTCATCATCATTCTCACCTATGAACGCGCGTGACTGACAACCACTTCCATTCTACCTTAGGCCGGGCGCATATCTCTTAGATTACCCAACAGAATCTTTGTGGTATAAGCTAGATAGATGGCGGCATTATGGGGATCCGGAAAGTCTAACCTTGTCTGTGGTAATCCGAGTAGGATTCCGGGAATCCGGAAAGTCTAACCTTGTCTGTGGTATTCTGAGTAGGATTCCGGTATTGAATGACTGTGACGAGCTTCAAACTCCTGAAGGCTGGGCGTTAGTGACAAACACAAAAGAATCAATGGATTCTACTCCAACCTGATTGAGAACCAACAGAAGATTAGTCGTGCTGTGACAAAGCATTTGGACCATTTTCACTGAGAGGATGGGATGTAGCCATCAACAAGGGTGATGCCTCCAGACGATTAGCCGTGCAGTGACAGCGCATAGGACCATTTTCCCGAGAGGATTAAAAGTAGCCATTGATGATGGTGATGCCCTACATACAGCTTGCCATGGAAAGGGGTAAGAAGGATTGGATGAAAGCAATAAGAAAGTAGAGATTCGAAAGGATTCTAGCATCTCCACACGCCTATCTGAAATTCCCACTATTGATTTACATAAGTATTTCTATCCCTTTTTATTTTCTATTTATTATTAATTTTCGAAACTCATAACCATTTAATCTGCCTAACTGAGATTTACAAGGTGACCATAGCTTGCTTCATACCAACAATCTCTGTGGGATCGACCCTTACTCACGTAAGGTATTACTTGGATGACCCAGTACACTTGCTGGTTAGTTGAACGGAGTTGTGAATTCAAATAGAGCCAATTATTAAATTTCATACAAGTACAAAGAGCATGGATCACAATTTCGTCCACCAGTGTCTTTGGACAAGAGAAGTTGTGAGATATTCCAAATTCTTCACAAAAGGATTCAAATAAATTATTTTCAAATTCAGTTCCATGATCACTTCTTATAGAAGAGATCTTTAAATCCTTTTCATTTTGAATTTTCTTGCAAAAGATTTCAAAGGCCGAAAAAGTTTCATTTTTGTGTGCAAGAAATAAAACCCAACCAAACCTAGAATAGTCATCCATAATCACTAAACCATAATGTTTACCACCTAGACTTTGAGTTCTTGTTGGACCAAATAAATCAATGTGTAGCAATTCAAGTGGCCTATTATTAGATGTGTCTTTTTCCTTTGGTTTAAATGAACTTTTAGTTTGTTTTCCCATTTGGCATGCATCACAAGTGATGTCTTTCTCAAACCTAATCAAAGGAAGACCTCTTACTAACCCTTTCTTAACAAGTTTATTTATTTGAAACATACTTGCATGGACCAATCTCTTGTGCCATAGCCACTTTTCAGATTCTTTAGAATGAAGACAAGCTACATTTTGATCCTTTAGTTCATCAAGGGTAAGTCCATACACATTATTAAAACGCTTGGCAACAAAAAGCACTTCATTAGTCTTTTCATTCACAACACAGCATTCAAGTCTTTTGAAAGTCACTAAATAACTTAAGTCACAAAGCCGACTTATACTCAAAAGATTGTGCTTCAAACCGCATACCAAAAATACATCATCAATGAAAGTAGATTGTTCATTACCTACTTTTCCAACAGTAATAATTTTACCTTTACCATCATCTCCAAAGGTCACAAAACCTCCATCATACTTGTTTAGTTTATGAAATAAGTTGACCTTCCAGTTATGTGTCTTGAGCATCCACTATACATGTACCACATATCCTTTTTGTTCTTAGATGCAAGGCAAATCTGCATGAATAATTTCAAGTAGCCTTAGGTATCCAAATTAATTTGGATCCTTTGAAGTTAATTCATCTTGGTTGCCCAAGTGTATTGAAATCACACACAACATTGTAAATTTTATTTCCAACAATTCTTTTTTCAATGAATCATTGTGCATATGAGTGACCAAATGTTTTGCAATTAAAACAATGATTTTCTGATGCATGTTGCTAAAATTTAGATGAGCTACCATGTTGGAAATGATTAAAGGGTTGAAATTTTCTGGTTTTTGGAAGAGGTGCATTTTTTTTTTGACAAACTGATTTTTATTATAATTATTCCTCTTTGCAAAAGCATTTTGACCAGAATTTTTGAAAACTTTTGGATTTTTCGAAAATAAGATTTTGTTCTAAAAAGGTGGTTTCTTGAAGGCTACCTCATTTTTTGAATTAAATCCCAAACCTAGCCTGTTTGAAGTAGGTTCGGCTCTTGGTAAAGGCTCAGTTTGACTTGTGTGAACTTCATCAAATTTCTCTTCAAGTATGGGAACTGTTCATACCCTGGGTCGAGATGTCCGACCCGGGATGTTCGACAGACAAAGCGACCGACCTCTTCAGGTCAGGACAACCCGACCTCTTTCCAAAGAGCTCGGTCAAGTCCCCAGGAAAGCCCAAAGAAGGGCCCAAATAGAGGAACACGCCCCAAATCCTAAGGCAGCCCAAGCCTACAGAAAGAAGGGCGGTTCCCTTGAAGATAAGATGACCTCACTTAAAGATAAGATAAAGATAAGATAAGATAACTAACTTATCTTATCCACAGAAGGCCACATCTCACCATTATAAATACACTAGAGCACCCAGGTATAACTCATACTCTGATTCTACTCAATACCTGCTTAATACCCTTGCTAACTTAAGCATCGGAGTCCCTTGCAGGTACCCCCCACCATCCGGGGACGAAGGATCAGCTGCACTTTCAGTCCCACAAGTCGGACACACCAGCTCTGGCTGCTATACACCTGCCAGACACCTCAGCTCCAACCAACACAGAAGATCTCGACCGAGATCGACCTACAGTTTCAGGTAACCCTCGAAACATTGGCGCCGTTGCCGGGGACCTGGAAGTCATCCCAACACCATGGCGGACAACCATGACAACAACCACGACTCAAGTTTGGAAGATAGAACGCCGCACAAGAACATGGATGCCATACTTAAAGATGCCCCGAAACCCAATGGAGACAATAATTCATCAAATCCAGGGGAGATAGAAGCACTTCAAAATTGATTAAAGCAACTTGAGAAAGAAGCCCAACATCAACGCGAAAAATAAGAGGATCTACATCGGGAAATAAGGCAGCGCCGAGAATTAGAAGATAAGCTTGTGAAACTCGAAGATGATCTCAAAACTAAAGCTACTCGATCCACCCCAGAGTATAGCTCTCACAAAGATCAAGATCCATTCACCAGGGAAATTATAAAAACCAAAATCCCAAAAGATTTCAAACTCCTGGATATGACTCTTTATGACGGCACATCGGACCCCAACCACCATCTCAGCAACTTCAGAGGTAGAATATATCTCACTGATGCCTCAGATGCAGTTTGCTGCAAAGCCTTTCCAACAACTCTTACCAAGACAGCCATTAGATGGTTCGACAACCTACCCCCAAAATCCATCTCGAGTTTCGACAACCTGGCTAAAAAGTTTATGGCCCGATTTTCCATACAAAAGGACAAAACCAAACACGCACCCAGCCTACTAGGGATCAAGCAAGGAGATCGGGAGAGTCTTCGTAACTACATGGAAAGATTCAACAAAACATGCATGGACATACAAAGTCTACCAACAGAAGCTGCCATCATGGGCCTCATAAATGGCCTACGAGAAGGACCATTTAGCCAATCTATATCAAAGAAGTACCCGGCATCCCTAGACAAAGTACAAGAACGGTCGCAGAAGTATATCAACATGGAGGAGAATTCTCGACTTGGGGAAGCCTTGAGGTTCGGTTCTGCCTACCGAGATAAAGATAAAGAATCCAAGAAAAAAGAAGATCACTCCGGAGAGAAAATCAAAAAATATCATAACTACACCCCTCTTAGGGCATCCTTGGTAGATATTTACAAAGAAGTCTGCCATACAGAAAAAATACCCCCAGCTCGGCCGCTTAAAGGTAAACGGGGAGGAGGAAATCGGAACGAATACTGCAAGTATCATCGAGTCCGAGGACATTCCACCAACGAATGCTTTGACTTGAAAAACATCATTGAGAAATTAGTAAGGGAAGGAAAACTAGATCTGTTCTTGGCCAATCGGGATGAAGAACCAAGAAAAAGGAGAAGGGATGAAGATGTCGGACGGTCTGAACGATCACCCCGCCACCGGAAAAACACGTCCACGTGATACACGGCGAATTTGCTGGAGTGGGAATCTCCAAATCATCCCGCAAGCGACACCTCAAAGAAGTATACCATGTCGAAGGAAAGAAGGAGGCGCTAGACATCCCAGCAATCACGTTTACCAAAGAAGATGCATCCGAAATCATCTCAGGACACGACGACCCCATGGTCATCACAATTATATTGGCAAACGCCAACCTCCACCGTACATTAATTGACAAAGGAAGCTCCGCCGACATCCTATTCAAAACTGCCTTCGACAAGCTCGGCTTAGAAGAAAAAAAGTTGAGAGCATACCCGAACAGCCTATTCGGACTGGGGGATACCCCAGTACAGCCACTGGGATACGTATCGTTACATACAACCTTTAGAAAGGGGAACCAATCTAGAACACTCAAGATAGACTATATCGTGGTCGACGTAAGCTCAGCTTACAATGCCTTAATAGGTCGAACAACGTTAAATCAACTCGGTGCAATAGTTTCAACTCCACATCTATGTATGAAATTCCCAACTATCGAAGGGATAGCTATAATAAAAGCAGATCAAAAAATGGCGCGTCGCTGTTATTACAAAAGTCTAAATCTCCGAGGCGAAGGAGGAGAGTTCCACATAATCGAACTCGGCGAAGTTCAGAGACGAGAAGACCTCCGCCCACGGCCCGAAGGAGAAATAGAAAGAGTCCATATCGGAGATACCTCGGATAAAACAACTAATATTGGCACAATCCTGAAAGGAGACGCAAAGGAGTTACTAATACGGTTCTTACAAGATAATGTTTATCACTTCGCATGGAAAGCTGCCGACATGCCAGGCATAGATCCTGAACTAATGAGCCACAAGTTGGCAGTCTACCTGGGATCCCGGTCGGTACAACGAAGATGAAGAAAACTCGGGCCAGAATGGTCTCAGGCTGTAGAAGAACAAGTACAAGCACTACTAGAGGCAGGCTTCATAAGAGAAGTTAAATACCCACTATGGCTAGCAAATGTCGTCTTGGTGCGAAAGTCAAATGGGAAGTGGCGAATGTGCACCGACTACACCGACCTCAACAAAGCCTGCCCAAACGACCCTTATCCACTCCCAAGCATCGACGCTCTAGTAGATGCCTCATCGGGATATAAGTATCTCTGATTCATGGACGCATACTCAGGGTACAACCAGATCCCAATGTATCCACCGGATAAGGAAAAAACCTCGTTTCTCACACCAAAAGCAAATTATTGCTACATCGTAATGCCTTTCGGCCTTAAGAACGTGGGAGCCACTTATCCAAGGCTAATGAACAAAGTCTTCTCGGACCACATCAGAAAAATCATGGAGGTCTATGTGGATGACATGTTGATAAAGACACAAAGCGAAGAAACATTACTAACCGACTTGGTTCAAGTATTCAACACCATACGGAAGCACGGCATGCGACTCAACCCGGCTAAATGCACCTTCACAGTGGAAGCAGGTAAATTCTTGGGCTTTATGCTCACACAAAGAGGAATCGAGACAAATTCAGATAAATGCCAGGCCATACTCAACATGAAAAGCCCGACCTGCGTCAAAGAAGTACAACAACTCAATGGGAGATTGGCGGCCTTGTCCAGATTCCTAGCAGGGTCAGCAATAAGATCCCTCCCCTTCTACGCTACCTTAAGGAAGGGAAAGAACTTCGAGTGGACAACGAAATGTGAACAAGCCTTCCGAGACTTCAAAGAATTCTTGGGACAGCCCCCCATCCTATCTCGACCACAAGAGGGAGAACCACTCATACTGTACCTCGCAGTAGAAAGTCGAGCAATAGCCTCAGCACTAATTAGAGAAGATGAAGGGGGACAACAACCCGTCTACTTCATTAGTAAAGCACTACAAGGGTCAGAGCTGAACTACCAGAAAATAGAGAAGTTTGCCTACGCTCTGATACTCACATCCCGATGACTTCGCCCATACTTCCAAGCGCACTCCATTAAAGTTCGGACCAACCAGCCCATAAAAGGGATATTGCAGAAAACAGATCTAGCAGGAAGAATCCTACAGTGGGCAATCGAGTTGTCCGAATTTGACCTCCAATACAAGGTGCGGACAGCCATCAAATCACAATACAAGCCGACTTCATTGCAGAATTCACAAACACCACGGAAATCCCCATAGAGTGGAACATATACGTGGACGGTTCCTCGAATAAATCTGGAAACGGTGCAGGTGTGATAATCGAAAGCAACCAAGGAACCCAACTTGAGCTTTCCCTGAAATTCGGATTCCCAGCCTCAAACAACCAGGCGGAATATGAAGCGTTATTAGCTGGTTTGAAGCTAGCTAGGGAAGTTGGAGCTCAGAAACTCAACATCTACAGTGACTCACAAGTCGTTACCTCGCAAATAACGGGAGATTACCAAGCCAAAGATCCTACCATGAAAAAATATTTGGATAAAACCAAAGAACAGGTCGGACAACTCGGGGAATATAGGATCTGCCACATACCCTGCGAGCAAAATGCCCGAGCTGACGCACTCTCAAAACTAACCAGCACCAAACCAGGGGGCAACAATAGAAGCCTCATCCAGGAAATACTGCAAAACCCATCAATATCGAAAGAAGAAAAAATCCTAGCCATAACAGGTCAGGATCAAGGATGGATGACCCCCAAAATTAACTACCTCAAAACAGAAGCGCTCCCCACAGATGAAAATGAGGCAAAGAGGTTAAAAAAGGAGGCACAGTACTACACTATCATAAACAACACCCTATACAAAAGAGGGATCTCAACACCATTGTTAAAATGCGTACCGACTTCCAATACAAAGGAAGTCTTGGAGGAAGTACACAGCGGTATTTGTGGCAATCATCTCGGAGCGCAAGCTCTCACCAAAAAAGGTACTCCGGGCGGGATTCTATTGGCCAACTTTACAAAAGGAAGCTACCGAATTTGAAAAGACATGTCCACCATGTCAAAAGCATGCCAACTTTCACATCGCCCCGTCGGAAAACCTCATCAGCGTAACCTCGCCCTGGCCATTTGCAAAGTGGGGACTCGATCTTCTCGGACCCTTTCCCCAGGGATCGGGACAAGTCAAGTTCCTCATAGTAGGGGTAGACTACTTCACAAAATGGATTGAGGCAGAACCCCTAGCCAACGCCACTGCTCAAAGAAGTCGGAAATTCCTATATAGGAATATTATTACAAGGTTCGGGGTTCCATACTCCATCGCCACGGATAATGGCACCCAATTCACAGATGCAGGCTTCAGAAAACTAGTAGCCGACTTGAACATAAAACACCAGTTCACCTCCGTCGAACGTCCCCAAGCCAATGGACAAGCCGAAGCAGCCAACAAAGTCATATTGGCCGGGCTGAAACGGAGACTACAAGAAGCAAAGGGAGCTTGGGCCGAGGAACTTCCACAAGTCCTATGGGCGTATCGAACAACTCCACATTCTACTACGAACGAATCACCATTTCGATTAGCATACGGAGTGGAGGCAATGATTCCAATAGAAGTCGAGGAAGGGTCTCCCCGAGTAGTCCACTTCAATGAACAAACCAACTCTCAACTTCAAAGAGAAGAGCTCGACCTACTCCCGAAAATCCAAGAAAGAGCACGGATCAGAGAAGAAGCACTAAAGCGGCGAATGGCTTCCAAGTATAATCAAAAGGTAGTGCCAAGAGGTTTTACTGAGAACGATCTCATCTTAATCCAAAATGATATTGGAACAACTCAACCCGGAGAAGGAAAGCTGGCAGCCAACTGGAAAGGACCCTACCGAGCCACAGAAGTACTTGGGAAATGCTACTACAGACTGTCCGAACTCGAGGGACGAGAACTCCTCAGATCATGGCACGCCTGTAACCTAAGAAGGTACTATAGCTAGGACAGGTAAAAGATCTCATCACAAGATGCACTCTTTTTCCTGAAAAGGTTTTTTAATGAGGCATCAAGATTGAGATTCAATCCGACTTAAGGGTACGGAAAACTCCCGCATATATATATATATATATTTGCACTTTCTTTGAATAAAATACATTTCAGATCTTCTACAAATTCCCAAGACACATTAATCTGAAGCATTCATCGTCCGATTATAAAGCAACGGATCGAACAGAAAGTGAAGAACAGATTCACTAAACGATCTCGATAGGAATGATCGACCGACAAAGGTGAAAACATGATTCACCTAAAGGTCGATTAAACCAAGACAGAAACCACCATCTACAAATCGGCAAAGATGAACACAGAATAATGCAAGAAGTTATCGAAAGTGATCCCAAAAAGAACCTGACGAGGTCTTATAGATTGCTATATAATAACTTAAAAAGACTGGCCGACACTAAAAAGTCGGACCATGTCAACCCAAGTTATCAGCAAATCCCTGGAAAGAGGTCTGGCCAACCCTATTAAAGAGGAATTGCTATAACTTAGAAGAGATCGACCTAACGAAGTCGGTCTCCTACAAGACAAGTTGTAAAAGTAATCCCTGAAAGAGACCTAACAAAGGTCCAAGAAAGAGGATTACAAAAACAACTAGGAAGAGATCGACCTAACAAAGTCGGTCTCCTACAAGAGATAAGTTATAAAAGTAATCCCTTAAAAAGACCTAACAAAGGTTCGGGAAAGAGGATTACAAAAATAACTTAGAAGAGATCGACCTAACGAAGTTGGTCTCCTACAAGACAAGTTGTAAAAGTAATCCATGAAAGAGACCTAACAAAGGTCCAAGAAAGAGGATTACAAAAACAACTTAGAAGAGATCGACCGAACGAAGTCGGTCTCCTACAAGACAAGTTGTAAAAGTAATCCCTGAAAGAGACCTAACAAAGGTCCAAGAAAGAGGATTACAAAAACAACTTAGAAGAGATCGACCTAACGAAATCGTCTCCTACAAGACAAATTGTAAAAGTAATCCCTGAAAGAGACCTAACAAAGGTCCAAGAAAGAGGATTACAAAAACAACTTAGAAGAGATCGACCTAACGAAGCCGATCTCCTACAAAGACAAGTTGTAAAAGTAATCCCTGAAAGAGACCTAACAATGGTCCAAGAAAGAGGATTACAAAAACAACTAGGAAGAGATCGACCTAACGAAGTCGGTCTCCTACAAGAGATAAGTTATAAAAGTAATCCCTTAAAAAGACCTGACAAAGGTCCGGGAAAGAGGATTACAAAAATAACTTAGAAGGGGACCAACATAAAGAAATCGGTTATGAGGCGCTAAAAATACAAACAAAAGCGAGGAAACTGAGAAACAAGTTGGACCCCCCACAGTCACGGCCTCAAAAGGATCCAAGCTACAAACAATAAGTACGAAAGCAATCTAAAGGGGCCAAGCAGTAAGATTCCAACAGATACCCTGTTAAGGCACAATAAAAGCATAGTATGATAAAGCTTCAAGAGGCCACCAAAATCAACCTCAGAGAAACCATTTTGTTTTTCAAAATAAAGTTGCTAAAAATAGCAACTGGAGTATCAACAGTCAACAAAGCATCATTTACAAAAAAAGAGTTCAAAGCCCACAAACCGGGCTATTTACATAAATACTTAAAAAGGGAGGTCAACCAAGATCCGGAGCCTTCCCGGCAATATCAGTACAGGGAGAAGGAGGGCAAGTCTGAATAGGCACAGCATCTATAGTTCCATCATCCCGGTTCAGAATCTGGCAATCCGGATCGGATGTAACGGGAGGAACCGAGGAGGTCGACACTTTAAGAGAAGACACTAGGGGAGGGTCAGCATCATCATCATCCTGGTCATCAGGGACAATCTTACCATCCCTCACAACATTGTCCAGGTTGATGAAAGTCAAGTCGGCATCAGGAGCAACAATCCGGAACTGCTCCATCAGGTTCTCAGAGGCAACAGTTACGCTGTCCACAAGGTGACCCTAAAGCTCGGCATAATTAACGCGAGCAGTTTCCAAATCATCCCGAAAATGCATTAATTCCCTATAAGCCGAGACATAGCTATCCTTATGCTTCAAGGCCATGTCCTCAGCCAACTTCAAAGAAGCAGCCAGGGCAATAGAGCTGGCCTTCTCACCCTCCAACTCCTTCTCCACCTTCGCCAACTTCACCTCCAACTCATCCTTCAGACCCTTGATCCGATCAAATTCTGACTTGGCCTCCTCCATGAAGGATTTTGTGGCATGAATCAGAATCTCCTGAACTGTTCAGAAAATAGCCGCACCCATATGAGCCATCTTCACACTACTTTTGGTGATGAAATCCAGATGCTGAAGAAGAGACACGTCGCCCATGGAAAGCCCACCATAGGGGGCAATTTGCTGGTCAACAAACTCGATAGCATCAAAGTCCGGGGCATCCAGGTTAAAAGGCTTGGATGTTTTTTGCTTTTTCATGGGAGGGACACCAGAAGCAACGGGAGAGGTCTGTGGAGGATCGACCTGATGAAACCGAGGAGTAGGAATTACTTTCCTCGGCCCGAGAGAACTCGACACAGAAGGCTTCACTGGGATCTGAGAAGATCCCTCGCCGGCCACTTTGGCCGAGATGTTCAGAGCAGCAGTTGCTTTCTTTGCCCTTTTAAAAGATTTTATAGAGTCGTTGTTCTTTGACATCTCTACAAATACAGAAATAGCCACAACAAAGAGTTACGGTCACAAACAAGAGGAAGAAAAAATTAAAAAAACAAGTATAAGAGACAAGTCAGACAAGTACCCAAAACAGTCCGAACCAAGGATGGGTCATTCAAAAACCTTTTTGTATCAAGATGGGGTGGTTTCCCCCATAGATCCTCAAGAACAACAACAAAGGCACGCTCAACATCATCAAGCATCTCCCAGGTATAGCGAGACACTCTCACATCCCTCTGCCACTCTAGAGGGAAAGAAGGCTCATCATTTTCATCAAGAAAAAAGGGGCGGGCCCCCTCGACAGCACGAACCTTAAAGAAGTAATTCTTGAAGTCCTTAAAGGACTCATAATACATAACAAAAACTTTATGGCCCTGGACGGACCTGAAGGAGACCCAAGAAGCTTTCTTTTTTGAAGAACCGCCAGGCTTGGCAGAAATAAACAAATAAAGGAAAAGAGTCTAGGAAGGTGTTACATCTAATTCACGGCAGAGAAGTTGAAAAATTTTAATAAAACCCCAGGAATTAGGGTGAAGCTGGGATGGGGCAATATTACACGACCACAACAGGTCGGTCTCGAAAGCAGTAAAAGGAAAAGTAACGTTCAACTGGCTGAAGAAGTATTCATAAGCATAGAAGAAGGGACGCTCCCTCTCAATAGAAGTCGAAAAACAAACTCTCTCATCAGAATCAGGAGCAACAAGCTAGTAATCCTCCTCACGGACATTGTTACCACAAATCCTATGGCGCTTCCTCAGCTCTGTGCAAAACTCAGCATCCACAACAGAAACACACAACAAAACAAGGGAGTCTAGCCAATCGGACATCCCCTCAGGAACTCTAGAAGACATCTCTACAATGTTATTGCGAGAAGACATGAGGCCAACTAACCCTACAAGTAAGAAAAGAAGATGGGGTTACCACAAACATCTCGGACAAAGGGAGAAAACAACTCGGTCAATACTTCTCAGGCGATGGAACAAAGAAAAGGAAAACCCCAAGACTCAAACCAAAGTCCTGGGGCATCCTTTGGAGGCAGTAACAAAGCAAGGTTTCCAGAAATCAATCTACAAGCTTACATCCCAGCATGTCTCAAAAAGAAATTCAAAAAACACAAAAAATCATTACAAGTCTACCAAGCAAAAAGCATTCCCAAACATCAAGCACGCCAAGCAGAGACCATTAAAGATGCAACCTTTTTCAAGATCAGACAAAAAGCAATCTCCAAAAGAGAGGAACAGATGCAGATTTTCTATCGGTATCAGACAAGAAACAACCAGAAGCAACAATAAAACCCTAGAAAGCCTCGACAGAAATGCCAAGAAAATCCATAAGAGAAAGATAGGAAAAACATGTGACAGCGACAAGCAAATACAAGACCACGAAAAGATTCAAACTTTCAAACATGCAAAATCAAAACTTCACCAAAAAACTGAAGACGAAGCTACGAAAGAAGCAAGAAAGCTAGTACCAACCTGGAAAGAGCAGCGAGCTTCAAAGAAACTGAAGATGGAAGACGAAATCCGGGAACGCCTTCTCACAAAGAACGCGAACAAGAGCAATGTCGCAAGAAGAAATGCAAGACTCCAGGCTCCAGAAATGCCAAATGACGCCGCAACACAAAGAAAGTAGAAGCGCAAACAAAAAACAAAGAGCGGAGAGAGCGGAGAAAAGAAGTTACGAAAAGGGCAAAAGGAGAGAAATCGTTTCTGGGTTTTCAAAATCGAAATAAAGAGCCAAAGGGAAACGGGGCAATTAATGCTAAAATTAAAGAAGGCATTAAACCCTCGCACGTTCCCAAAGCGCCGATATAAAAGCACGCGCTTTTTAGAGGAAACGTTCTACATTCAAAAGCTGCTACAAAGGAATCGACAAAATGCTTGAGTTCGGCTTCACCAAGAAAGGACAGAAGTCAAGGACTCGACCTCAAAAAAGAAAGACCGAGCTCAAGCAGGGGCACTGTTCATACCCTGGGTCGAGATGTCCGACCCGAGATGTTCGACAGACAAAACGACCGACCTCTTCAGGTCAGGACAACCCGACCTCTTTCCAAAGAGCTCGGTCAAGTCCCCAGGAAAGCCCAAAGAAGGGCCCAAATAGAGGAACACGCCCCAAATCCTAAGGCATCCCAAGCCTACAGAGAGAAGGGTGGTTCCCTTGAAGATAAGATGACCTCACTTAAAGATAAGATAAAGATAATATAAGATAACTAACTTATCTTATCCACAGAAGGCCACATCTCACCATTATAAATACACTGGAGCACCCAGGTATAACTCATACTCTGATTCTACTCAATACCTGCTTAATACCCTTGCTAACTTAAGCATCGGAGTCCCTTGCAGGTACCCCCCACCCTCCGGAGACGAAGGATCAGCTGCACTTTCAATCCCACAGGTCGGACACACCAGCTCCGGCTGCTATACACCTGCCAGACACGTCAGCTCCGACCAACACAGAAGATCTCGACCGAGATCGACCTACAGTTTCAAGTAACCCTCGGAACAGGAACATATTCAATACCAGATTGGTTTGATGGGAATTTAGTATTTGATGAAGAAGCCACAAATGTTATAGAGGAATCATTAAAAACTGTACTTTCCTTGGTTATATAACCTAAACCAGATTTTTCAAACAATGGTCTTTGGCTTGCAAGTAATTTGTCAAAGTTACTAGAACTTCAAGCAAATTTTGCTAAGTCACCATTCAACCTTTTAATCATATCATTTAATCTTTCATTTTTAGTGATTAGCTCTTGGGAAGGATCCATAATGTGCTTTCCTTTTAATTTTTCAAGTTCAGATTTTAGAAATTTGTTTTCTTCAATAATGTCCAAAGCACATTCTGTTTCCTTCACTTTTTCTTTTAAAAAATCATATTTAGCTTTCAACACGTCTTTTTCAGATCTGCACTTATTGTATTTATCTAGCAACTTTGATGTGTTTAGAGTGAGATAATCAATAATGGCATGTAAATCATTTATGGTCAAATCATTGTAATTTACCTCATCAAGATTATTGTTTCCAGCCATGAAGTAGTCTTTATCTTCACCTTCAGATTCTTCTTCTTCATTTGAGTCGTTCTCAAGATCCTCCCAAGCTGCCATGAGCACTCTTTTCCTTTCTTTCTTACCTTTGTCCTCCTTCTTGAGCTTTGGACAGTTTAGCTTGAAGTGTCCAGCCTCCTTGCAATGATGGCATGTCACCTTGCTCAAGTCCATCTTATGTTCCTTTGAGCTTGAACCCTTGTACTTGCCCTTGTTCTTCATCATCCTTCTAAATATCCTAACAAAAAACATGAGCTCAGCATCTGAAATATCATCACTAGACTCACTCTCTTTTGGTTCTATTTTTGACTTGAGGGCTATTCTCTTTTTCTTTGAGTCTGGGTTTGTGTGTGTGGTTTCATAGGCAAGGAGTTTTCCTCTCAGCTCATCATAGGTTATGGGGCTTAGGTTATTGCTCTCGGTTAGGACAGTGGCAGTGGTTTCCCATTCTTTTGTGAGGCTTCTAAGGAGTTTTCTCACCAAGATTTGTTCTGAGTAGTTTGTGCCCATAGCATCAAGGTTGTTGATTATGATTGAGAATCTCTCAAACACTTCATCAATGCTTTTTCCATCCTTCATGTTAAACATCTCGTACTCTTTTCGCAGCATATCAACCCTCGTTTCTTTGACTTGTTTAGTGCCTTCATGTGTAACCTGGAGTTTTTCCCATATTTCTTTGGCTATCTTGCATCTAGACACCTTTCGGTACTTGAAGAGCGGATAATTTATACGCTTTTTGGCATTGTTTTTAGTATGTTTTTAGCATGTTTTAGTTAGTTTTTATTATATTTTTATTAGTTTTTAGTTAAAATTCACTTTTATGGACTTTACTATGATTTTGTGTGTTTTTCTGTGATTTCAGGTATTTTCTGGCTGAAATTGAGGGACCTGAGCAAAAATCTGATTCAGAGACTGAAAAGGACTGCAGATGCTGTTGGATTCTGACCTCCCTGCACTCGAAGTGGATTTTCTGGAGCTACAGAAGCCCAATTGGCGCGCTCTCAACGGAATTGGAAAGTAGACATCCTGGACTTTCCATCAATGTATAATAGTCTATACTTTGCCCGAGATTTGATGGCCCAAACCGGCGTTCCAAATCAGCTCAAAACTGCCCGGCGTTTAACGCCGGAACTGGCACAAGAATGGGAGTTAAACGCCCAAACTGGCACAAAAGCTGGTGCTTAACTCCAAGAAGAGTCTCTACACGAAAATGCTTCAATGCTCAGCCCAAGCACACACCAAGTGGGCCCGGGAGTGGATTTTTATGTCATTTACTCATCTTTGTAAACCTTAGGCTACTAGTTCTTTATAAATAAGACCTTTCACTATTGTATTCTCATCTGGGTAGCTATCTTTGAGTAGTTTTATGCTATCTTAGATCATTGGGAGGCTGGCCATTCGGCCATGCCTAGACCTTGTTCTTATGTATTTTCAACGGTGGAGTTTCTACACACCATAGATTAAGGTGTGGAGCTCTGCTGTACCTTGAGTATTAATGCAATTACTATTGTTCTTCTATTCAATTCAGCTTGTTCTTATTCCAAGATATTCATTCGCACTCAAGAACTTAATGAATGTGATGATTATGTGACGCTCATCATCATTCTCACTTATGAACGCGTGCCTGACAACCACTCCCGTTCTACAAGCAAACAAGGCTTGAATGTTTATCTCTTGGATTCTTTAACCGGAATCTTCGTGGTATAAGCTAGAATTGATGGCGGCATTCAAGAGGATCCGGAAGGTCTAAACCTTGTCTGTGGTATTCTGAGTAGGATTCAATGATTGAATGACTGTGACGAGCTTCAAACTCGCGATTGTGGGGCGTTAGTGACAGACGCAAAAGAATCACTAGATTCTATTCCGACATGATCGAGAACCGACAGCTGAATAGCCGTGCCTTAACAGGGTGCGTTGAACATTTTCACTAAGAGGACGGAACTGTAGCCACTGACAACGGTGATGCCCAACATACAGCTTGCCATGGAAAGGAGTAAGAAGGATTGGATGAAGACAGTAGGAAAGCAGAGAGACGGAAGGGACAAAGCATCTCCATTCGCTTATCTGAAGTTCTCACCAATGAATTACATAAGTATCTCTATCTTTATCTTTATGTTTTATTCATATATCATCCATAATCATTTGAGTCTGCCTGACTGAGATTTACAAGGTGACCATAGCTTGCTTCATACCAACAATCTCCATGGGATCGACCCTTACTCGCGTAAGGTTTATTACTTGGACGACCCAGTGCACTTGCTGGTTAGTTGTGCGAAGTTGTGAAATTATGTTTATACCATGGTATTGAGCACCAAGTTTTTGGATTCATTACCGGGGATTATTTGAGTTGTGAAAAGTAGTGATCACAATTTCGTGCACCAAGTTTTTGGCGCCATTGCCGGGGATTGTTTCGAGTGTGGACAACTGACGGTTCATCTTGTTGCTTAGATTAGGTATTTATCTTCAAAGTTCTTAAGAATGAATTCTAGTGTTTCAAGGTGATGTTCTTATCATCACCAAAGCTGGTTGATTCTCATCAATTTAGCTCTTGAATGCAATGTCCTGCTGAAGCTTGGCTAGCCATGTCTAATTCCTTTAGACTAAAGCTTTAGACTAACATTGCATGATTCCTGGAATTCTCATTAAGAATTTTGATACATTTATGTTCTTTTCCACCTAATTTTCAAAAAATCCAAAAAAAATTACAAAATCATAAAAACCAAAAATATTGTATATTTCTTGTTTGAGTCTAGTGTCTCATTCTAAGTTTGGTGTCAATTGCATGTTTCTGTTCTTCTTGCATTCATTCATGTGTCTTAAGTGATCTTCAAGATGTTCTTGATGATTTCCTTGCTCTGATCTTTGAATTTTCTTGACTTGAGTGTTTTGTCATATGCATTCTCATTTTGTTAGTGTCAATAGTATACAAACTGTTAAGTTTGGTGTCTTGCATGCATTGTCATTTGATTTTGGTTGCATTTTGATTATTAAAAATCCAAAAATATTTTTACTTTGTGTCTTTTTAAGTCAATAATACAGAGAATTGAAGATTCAGAATATACAGCAGAGGAATTACACAGAAAAAGGCTGGGCGTTCAAAACGCCCAGTAAGGAAGGCAAACTGGCGTTTAAACGCCAGCCAGGGTGCCTAGCTGGGCGTTTAACGCCCAAAAGGGTAGTGCTTTAGGCGTTAAACGCCAGAATGTGCACCATTCTGGGCGTTTAACGCCAGGATGGCACAAGAGGGAAGATTCTATTTTTAATTCAAAATTTTTTCAAGTTTTCAAAATTTTTCAAAATCAAATCTTTTTCAAATCATATCTTTTCAATCAAATCTTTTTCAAAATAAATTTCTTTCCTTTTTCAAAAATACTTGCTATCAATTAATGATTTGATTCAACATTTCAAGTATGTTGCCTTTTCTGTTGAGAAAGGTTTAATGTTTGAATCATATCTTTTCTTGTTAACCAAGTCATTAATTTTTAAAATCAAATCTTTTTAAATTGTTTTTCAAATCATATCTTCTCAATCACATCTTTTTAAAACCATAACTTTTCAATCATATCTTCTTAATCATATCTTTTTCAAAATAGTTTTCAATCATATCTTTTTTATTTCTAATTTCAAAATCTTTTTCAAAAATCACTTGATTTCTTTCCCACTCTTAGTTTTCGAAAATCAATTAGTATTTTTCAAAATATTTTTAAAATCTTTTACTTTGTTTTCGAAAATTTCTTCCCCTCTTCTCACATCCTTCTATTTATGGACTAACACTATTCCTCAATGAACAATTCGAACTCCATCTTTCTTGATAAATTCGAATTCTCTACTCATTCCTTCTACTTTTCTTTTCCTCTGACACTTCAAGGAATCTCTATACTGTGACATAGAGGATTTCATATTTTCTTGTTCTCTTCTCTTTCATATGAGCAGGAGCAAAGACAAAAGCATTCTTGTTGAGGCTGACCCTGAACCTGAAAGGACCTTGAAGCGAAAGCTAAGAGAAGCTAAGGCACAACTCTCTGTAGAGGACCTAACAAAAATCTTCAAAGAAGAAGAACCCATGGCAGCCGAAAACAACAACAATGCCAACAATGCAAGGAAGGTGCTGGGTGACTTTACTGCACCTACTCCCGACTTCTATGGGAGAAGCATCTCTATCCCTGCCATTGGAGCAAACAACTTTGAGCTTAAGCCTCAATTAGTTTCTCTAATGCAACAGAATTGCAAGTTCCATGAACTTCCATTGGAAGATCCTCATCAGTTTTTAGCTGAGTTCTTGCAAATCTGTGACACTGTCAAGACTAATGGGGTTGACCCTGAGGTCTACAGACTTATGCTATTCCCTATTGCTGTAAGAGACAGAGCTAGGATATGGTTGGACTCACAACCTAAAGAAAGCCTGAACTCTTGGGAAAAGCTAGTCAATGCCTTCTTGGCAAAGTTCTTTCCACCTCAAAAATTGAGTAAGCTTAGAGTGGAAGTCCAAACCTTCAGACAGAAGAAAGGAGAATCCCTCTATGAAGCTTGGGAAAGATACAAACAATTGATCAGAAAGTGTCCTTCTAACATGCTTTCTGAATGGAGCATCATAGGTATCTTCTATGATGGTCTCTCTGAACTATCCAAGATGTCATTGGATAGCTCTGCTGGAGGATCTCTTCATCTGAAGAAGACGCATGCAGAAGCTCAAGAACTAATTGAAATAGTTGCAAATAACCAATTGATGTACACTTCTGAAAGGAATCCTGTGAACAATGGGACGAATCAGAAGAAAGGAGTTCTTGAGATTGATACTCTGAATGCCATATTGGCTCAGAAAAAAATATTGACTCAGCAAGTCAATTTGATTTCTCAAAGTCTGTCTGGAATGCAAAATGCACCAAGCAGTACTAAGGATGCTTCATCTGAAGAAGAAGCTTATGATCCTGAGAACCCTTCAATGGAAGAGGTGAATTACATGGGAGAACCCTATGGAAACACTTATAATTCTTCATGGAGAAATCATCCAAATTTTTCATGGAAGGATCAACAGAGACCTCAACAAGGTTTCAACAACAATAATGGTGGGAGAAACAGGTTTAGCAATGGCAAGCCTTTTCCATCATATTCTCAGCAACAGACAGAGAATTCTAAGCAGAACCCCTCTGACTTAGCAACCATGGTCTCTGATCTAATCAAAACCACTCAAAGTTTCATGACTGAAACAAGGTCTTCCATTAGGAATTTGGAGGCACAAGTGGGACAGCTGAGTAAGAAAGTTACTGAACTCCCTCCTAGCACTCTTCCAAGCAATAGAGAAGGAAATCCAAAAGGAGAGTGCAAGGCCATCAACATGGCCGAACTGGGAGAGGAGGAAGAGTCAGTGAACGCCACTGAGGAAGACCTCAATGGACGTCCACTGGCCTCTAATGAGTTCCCCAAGGAGGAACCATGGGAATCTGAGGCTCAAAATGAGACCATAGAGATTCCATTGAACTTACTTCTGCCATTCATGAGCTCTGATGAGTATTCTTCCTCTGAAGAGGATGAATATGTCACTGAAGAGCAAGTTGCCAAGTACCTTGGAGCAATCATGAAGCTAAATGACAAGTTATTTGGTAATGAGACTTGGGAGGATGAACCCCCTTTGCTCACCAAAGAACTGGATGACTTGACTAGGCAGAGATTACCTCAAAAGAGACAGGATCCTGAAAAGTTCTCAATACCTTGCGCCATAGGCACCATGACCTTCAAAAAGGCCTTGTATGACCTAGGGTCAAGTGTAAACCTCATGCCTCTCTCTGTAATGGAGAAGCTAGGGATCTTTGAGGTACAAGCTGCAAGAATCTCACTAGAGATGGTAGACAATTCAAGAAAACAAGCTTATGGACTTGTAGAGGATGTTCTAGTAAAGGTTGAAGACCATTACATCCCTGCTGATTTCATAGTCCTAGAGACTGGGAAGTGCATGGATGAATCTATCATCCTTGGCAGACCCTTCCTAGCCACAGCAAAGGCTGTGATTGATGTGGACAGAGGAGAATTGATCATTCAAATGAATGAAGAATCTTTTGTGTTTAAGGCTCAAGGATATCCCTCTGTCACCATGGAGAGGAAGTATGAAGAGCTTCTCTCAAAATAGAGTCAAATAGAGCCCCCACAGTCAAACTCTAAGTTTGGTGTTGGGAGGCCACAACCAAATTCTAAGTTTGGTGTTGAACCCCCACATTCAACCTCTAAGTTTGGTGTTGGGAGGTTCCAACATTGCTCTGAGTATCTGTGAGGCTCCATGAGAGCCCTCTGTCAAGCTACTGACATTAAAGAAGCGCTTGTTGGGAGGCAACCCAATGTTATATTTAATCTATTTCCCTTTGTTATTTTATGTTTTCTGTAGGTTGATGATCATGAGAAGTCACAAAATCAATTGAAAAAGCAAAAATAGAATGAAAAACAGAAAGAAAAATAGCACACCCTGGAGGAAGACCTTGCTGGCGTTTAAACGCCAATAAGGGTAGCAAATGGGCGTTTAACGCCCAGTCTGGCACCATTCTGGGCGTTTAACGCCCAGTCTGGCACCATTCTGGGCGTTTAACGCCAGAAAGGGGCACCAGACTGGCGTTAAATGCCAGGAAAGGGCAAGAAGCTGGCGTTAAACACCAGAAATGGGCACCAGCCCGGCGTTTAACACCAGAATTGGCAAAGGGTGCATTTTTGCACGCCACTTGGTGCAGGGTTGAATTTTTCTTGACACCTCAGGATCTGTGGACCCCACAGGATCCCCACCTACCCCACCACCCTCTCTCTTCTTCACTCATTCACCAATCACCTCTATCACTCTTCCCCAAAAACCCTCACCTATCAAATCCGACTATTCTCTTCACCACTCACATCCATCCTTCATAAAACCCCACCTACCTCACCATTCAAATTCAAAACACTTTCCCTCCCAAACCCACCCTCCCATAGCCGAACCCTACCCCTCTCTCCACCCCTATATAAACCCATCTTCACTCCTTCATTTTCACACAACCTAAACACTACTTCTTCCCCTTTGGCCGAACCACAAAGCCACCTCCATCTCCTCTATTTCTTCTTCTTCTACTCTCTTCTTTCTTCGTTTGCTCGAGGACGAGCAAACCTTTTAAGTTTGGTGTGGTAAAAGCATTGCTTTTTGTTTTTCCATAACCATTTATGGCATCCAAGGCCGGAGAAACCTCTAGAAAGAAGAAAGGGAAGGCAAAAGCTTCCACCTCTGAGTCATGGGAGATGGAGAGATTCATCTCAAGGGTGCATCAAGACCACTTCTATGAAGTTGTGGCCTTGAAGAAGGTGATCCCCGAGGTCCCTTTTAAACTCAAAAAGAGTGAATATCCAGAGATCCGACATGAGATCTGAAGAAGAGGTTGGGAAGTTCTTACCAACCCCATTCAACAAGTCGAAATCTTAATGGTTCAAGAGTTCTATGCCAATGCATGAATCACCAAGAACCATGATCAAAGTGTGAACCCGGACCCAAAGAATTGGCTTACAATGGTTCGGGGGAAATACTTAGATTTTAGTCCGGAAAATGTAAGGTTGGCATTCAACTTGCCCATGATGCAAGGAGATGAACACCCTTACACTAGAAGGGTCAACTTTGATCAAAGGTTGGACCAAGTCTTCACAGACATCTGTGAAGAGGGCGCCCAATGGAAGAGAGATTCAAGAGGAAAGCCGGTTCAATTGAGAAGGCATGACCTCAAGCCCGTGGCTAGGGAATGGTTGGAGTTTATCCAACGCTCAATCATTCCCACTAGCAACCGGTCCGAAGTTACTGTAGACTGGGCCATCATGATTCATAGCATCATGATTGGAGAAGAAGTAGAAGTTCATGAGGTTATAGCCCAAGAACTTTATAAGGTGGCGGACAAGTCCTCTACCTTGGCAAGGTTAGCCTTTCCTCATCTCATTTGTCACCTCTGTTATTCAGTTGGAGTGGACATAGAAGGAGACATCCTCATTGATGAGGACAAGCCCATCACTAAAAAAAGGATGGAGCAAATAAGAGATCCCACTCATCATGAAATCCCTGAGATACCTCAAGGGATGCACTTTCCTCCACAAAACTATTGGGAGCAAATCAACACCTCTCTAGAAGAATTGAGTTCCAACATGGGACAACTAAGGGTGAAGCACCAAGAACATTCCATCCTCCTCCATGAAATTAGAGAAGATCAAAGAATCATGAGAGAGGAGCAACAAAGGCAAGGAAGAGATATTGAGGAGCTCAAGCACTCCATAAGATCTTCAAGAGGAAGAACAAGCCGCCATCACTAAGGTGGACCCGTTCTTTAATTTCCTTGTTCTTTATTTTCCTATTTTTCAAATTTTAATGCTTATGTTTATCTATGTTTGTGTCTTATGATCACTAGTGTCTCAGTGTCTATGCTTTAAAGTTATGAATGTCCTATGAATCCATCACCTTTCTTGAATAAAAAAAAACTGTTCTTAATTGAAAAAGAGAAGAATTGCATGAATTTTAAATTTTATAACAGATTAATTATTTTGATGTGGTGGCAATACCTTTGTTTTCTGAATGTATGCTTGAACAGTGCATATGTCTTTTGAATTTGTTGTTCATGAATGTTAAAATTGTTGGCTCTTGAAAGAATGATGAAAAAGGAGACATGTTACTGAGGATCTGAAAAATCATAAAAATGATTCTTGAAGCAAGAAAAAGCAGTGAATACAAAAAAAAGAGAAAAAAAAACAAAAAAAAAGGGAGAAAGAGAAAAAGAAAGAAAAAGAAAGAAATAAAGTTGTGATCCAAGGCAAAAAGAGTGTGCTTAAGAACCCTAGACACCTCTAATTGGAGACTCTAGCAAAGCTGAGTCACAATCTGAAAAGGTTCACCCAATTATGTGTCTGTGGCATGTATGTATCCGGTGGTAATACTGGAAGACGGAGTGCTTTGGGCCACAGCCAAGACTCATAAAGTAGCTGTGTTCAAGAATCATCATACTTAACTAGGAGAATCAATAACACTATCTGGATTTTGAGTTCCTATAGAAGCCAATCATTCTGAATTTCAAAGGATAGAGTGAGATGCCAAAACTATTCAGAGGCAAAAAGCTAAAAGCCCCGCTCATCTAGTTAATACTGATCTTCATAGATGTTTTTGCAATTCATTGCATATTCTCTTCTCTTTATCTTATTTGATTTTCAGTTGCTTGGGGACAAGCAACAATTTAAGTTTGGTGTTGTGATGAGCGGATAATTTATACGCTTTTTGGCATTGTTTTTAGTATGTTTTTAGCATGTTTTAGTTAGTTTTTATTATATTTTTATTAGTTTTTAGTTAAAATTCACTTTTATGGACTTTAATATGATTTTGTGTGTTTTTCTGTGATTTCAGGTATTTTCTGGCTGAAATTGAGGAACCTGAGCAAAAATCTTATTCAGAGACTGAAAAGGACTACAGATGCTGTTAGATTCTGACCTCCCTGCACTCAAAGTGGATTTTCTGGAGCTACAGAAGCCCAATTGGCGCGCTCTCAACGGCATTAGAAAGTAGACATCCTGGGCTTTCCAGCAATGTATAATAGTCTATACTTTGTCCGAGATTTGATGGCCCAAATCGGCGTTCCAAATCAGCTCAAAACTGCCCGGCGTTTAACGCCGGAACTGGCACAAGAATGGGAGTTAAACGCCCAAACTGGCACAAAAGCTGGCGTTTAACTCCAAGAAGAGTCTCTACACGAAAATTCTTCAATGCTCAGTCCAAGCACACACCAAGTGGGCCCGGAAGTGGATTTTTATGTCATTTACTCATCTTTGTAAACCTTAGGCTACTAGTTCTTTATAAATAAGACCTTTCACTATTGTATTCTCATCTGGGTAGCTATCTTTGAGTAGTTTTATGCTATCTTAGATCATTGGGAGGCTGGCCATTCGGCCATGCCTAGACCTTGTTCTTATGTATTTTCAACGGTGGAGTTTCTACACACCATAGATTAAGGTGTGGAGCTCTGCTGTACCTCGAGTATTAATGCAATTACTATTGTTCTTCTATTCAATTCAGCTTGTTCTTATTCCAAGATATTCATTCCCACTCAAGAACTTGATGAATGTGATGATTATGTGACGCTCATCATCATTCTCACTTATGAACGCGTGCCTGACAACCACTCCCGTTCTACAAGCAAACAAGGCTTGAATGTTTATCTCTTGGATTCTTTAACCGGGATCTTCGTGGTATAAGCTAGAATTGATGGCGGCATTCAAGAGGATCCGGAAGGTCTAAACCTTGTCTGTGGTATTCTGAGTAGGATTCAATGATTGAATGACTGTGACGAGCTTCAAACTCACGATTGTGGGGCGTTAGTGACAGACGCAAAGGAATCACTGGATTCTATTCCGACATGATCGAGAACTGACAGCTGAATAGCCGTGCCGTGACAGGGTGCGTTGAACATTTTCACTGAGAGGACGGGACTGTAGCCACTGACAACGGTGATGCCCAACATACTGCTTGCCATGGAAAGGAGTAAGAAGGATTGGATGAAGACAGTAGGAAAGCAGAGAGACGGAAGGGACAAAGCATCTCCATTCGCTTATCTGAAGTTCTCACCAATGAATTACATAAGTATCTCTATCTTTATCTTTATGTTTTATTCATATATCATCCATAATCATTTGAGTCTGCCTGACTGAGATTTACAAGGTGACCATAGCTTGCTTCATACCTACAATCTCCGTGGGATCGACCCTTACTCGCGTAAGGTTTATTACTTGGACGACCCAGTGCACTTGCTGGTTAGTTGTGCGAAGTTGTGAAATTATGTTTATACCATGGTATTGAGCACCAAGTTTTTGGATTCATTACCGGGGATTATTTGAGTTGTGAAAAGTAGTGATCACAATTTCGTGCACCAGTACTCTTCAAAGCTGATAGCACATTGAAGAAGGTTGGTGGCTTTGGCATTCAGCTCCATCTTCTTCTTATCGTCTTCATTCCATTCAGCTTCTTTTTTTGGAGTCACCACTCCATCAGCACTTGTTTTTGTTGGGATCTTGGGGCCACTCACAATAATCTTTCATATGTTGTAGTCAATGGATTCGATGAAGAACCTCATCCTCTCTTTCCAGTAGGCATAGTTCTTCCCGTTGAAGAAAGGTGGCCGGTTGTTTGACTAGCCTTCAGTGAGGGTGTAGGCAACTATGGTTATGCCCAAGTTGTTCGCCATTGGATCTTTGTTCCAAGCGGTTAAGTTGATTCTTGAGACCTTAGCTCTTGATACCAATTGAAGGTTGTGGTAGATTTAGAGAAGGGGGGTTGAATCTATGCCTTTTTTTAAGTTATTGAAATGACCCTTTAAAGCAAACTTTCAATTCTGATTCTGTTTGAACTTAGCAGCAAAAAATTTATGAGATAATTTATTTTTGTCTCATGAATATCAGAAAACAGAATACAGCAGAGAAGTGAGAAGCTAACACCAGCATGTATCCTGGTTTGGTTGCCTTGTGCTATGCAACCTACGTCTAGTCTCCTCCACAACAATGGAGGAATTTTCACTATAGTTAAAAGTATTACATACACTAATTCCACAGGATTTACACAATCCTTTCACACTCAAGTTCTAACCTAACTTGACATTGGCTATGCTAATACCTAACTCTTCACTCTTAGTGCTAACCCAACTAAGAAAGGGATACCTCACAGGTACAAGATATAAGACATAGACATACCTAAAGAAATCTAAAAATAACTCTAGGTTTTTCTCTCAAGTGTATCACTCAGCCTCTTTCCACTCTTGGCTTTTACTTGAGCTCTCTCATTATGCCTTTTCACTCAAGAAATTACAGAAAGATAAACATTGAAAAGTAAATTACAATCTGTAAAACATGAAGGAGATTGACTTCATCAATAGCCTCTTAGCTATGTGCTAAACTAGATTTGCAAGCCTCTAATTTTGTTCTTCATTATTGGCCGAATGCTTTTTTGAAAGAAAGCATTATCCAAGTAGAGGAACTTCTTCAGGAAACTCTTCACAGAACACAACTCACTAAACTCTGGTTTTCTCTCCTTGGCTTCTGAATGAACAACAAACCTCTTTTATCTCCTTGCATGTTGCTTGGTTGCTCTTTCTAAGTTAACTTCTTGAGCAGTGTGCTTCACCAACCCAGCCGTTCACTTTCTTCCATTTTTACTCAAATTAGGGACTTTGCTTCTGACCTCCCTTGTTGACCGAAAACCCCAAGAAAGCAGAAAACAGATATCCACACAAGTGAACCCAGATCTTGGCCATTGAGAAACTACTTGGTCCCCAAGATTTATTTGTAACCGTAGATACATAACAGTAAAGAACAGAAATCCTCTTTTCTATATAACCCAAAATGGAGTGGCAGAGAGTTGAAGATGAAGAGAAAAAATGAGATGTGACGAACGGATTTTTGATGGTAAAGAATTCTCAATTATATTCTCATTGAAAGTATAGCTTCTAAACCAACAAGAATCCTTTCGTACAAAAGTTTGGTTGTCACAAGTAACAAACCCCTAATAAAATTGATAACGGAAGTATTTAAACCTTGGTTCGTCTCTCAAAGGAATTGCAGGAAAGTGTTCTTATTATTGGTTATGAAAAAGTATATTTTGGGGTTTTGGATAAGAAACAGGAAAAGTAAATGATTATAAATTAAAGCAATGAAAATTAACAAGAGGTTTTATGTAATTAAAATAAAAAGCCTTGACCCAGAGAAGATTAATCGGAAGTTCTATCCTTGTTGGATTTTTCCAGGATTAATTGGTAATAGGTTGTTGTTTCTACTTGGTTATCCTTTTCTGAATAAAGGAAAGTCAAGTAACTAACTAACCAACTCTGTCCTCAAGTCCTAATCCTTTCCTGTGGAAGGATTAGAGTTTGTGACTAGAAAGTTAGCCAAAAACTTTCAATTTCAATTTGACTCCTGAGTATTCTAACTCAAGGGTCTCCAAATATTAATCAACTCCAAAGTCAAGTTGAGATCTACTTAGTTAACATGAATACTGTTCATACCCTGGGTCAAGATGTCCGACCTGGGATGTTTAGCAACAAAGCCAACCGACCTCTTCAGGTCAGGCTATCCGACCTCTTCTTAAAGAGTTCAGCCAATATCCGACCTCTTCTTAAAAAGCTCGGCCAAAACGCCACAGAGGCCCAAGAAGGCCCAAACGAAGGAACACAGCCCAATCCAAAGGCAGCCGAAAGATAAAGGCGGTTCCGTTGAAGATAAGCTGACCTCACCCAAAGATAAGATAAGATAAGATAAGATAACTAACTTATCTTATCTAAGAAGGTCACTTCTCACCATTATAAATACACTGGAGCACCCAGGTATAACTCATACTCTGATTCTACATAAAACCTGTTTAATACCCATGCTAACTTAAGCATCGGAGTCTCTTGCAGGTACCCCCACCCTCCGGTGACGAAAGATCAGCAGTGCAACCAGTCCAACAAGTCGGACGCGGCAGCTCTGGCCACCATCTACAAGTCGGACGCGGCGGCTCCGACCACCATCAACAAGTCGGACACAACAGCTCCGACCAGCACAGAAGATCTCATCCGAGATCGACCTACCGTTTCAGGTTACCCTCGGAACATTGGCGCCGTTGCCGGGGAACCTGGAAGTCATCTCTCTACCATGGCGGACGACCCTCTCAACAATGACCACGCTGCATCTGAATAAGAGGACGAAATTGACACCGGAGAACGACCGGACAGCCCTCTATCACCACGCACTCCAGGAGGAAACAAACAGAATCGCCCAAAAACATCACTCCCAAACAAAGATCCGCAAAATTCCGAAAAAGAGAAGAGCTCGGAAATTCTAGAAGCAGTCCGAGCACAACAAAACCGACTAAAACAACTCGAGGAGGACATAAAAAAGCAGAAAGAAACTGAACAATATCTGAAAAGGGAAGCTCGAAAGCGCAGAGAATTAGAAGAAAAGCTGCAGAAAATAGAGGCCAACCTGAAAGACCGGACAGAACGCGGCACCACCACCGAGGGCAACCATGATCCCTTCACGCAAGAGATCATGAAGGAGAAGGTACCGCGAAACTTCAAACCACCCGATATGGACCTCTACGACGGCACCACCGATCCAAGTCATCACCTCAGCAACTTCAGAAGCAGAATGTACTTAGTCGACGCCTCCGACGCGATTCGGTGCAAAGCCTTCCCCACCACTCTCACCAAGTCAGCCATGAAGTGGTTCGACAACCTGCCACCAAGATCAATCACCAGCTTCGAAGACTTAACCAAAAAATTCCTAACAAGATTCTCTATTCAAAAGGACAAAACAAAACATGCCCCCAGTCTACTCGGGATCAAACAAGGTAACCAAGAAACTCTCCGAGAATACATGGAGCGATTCAACAAAGCCTGCCTGGACATACAACACTTGCCCACTGAAGCAGCCATCATGGGACTAGCAAACGGCTTAAAAGAGGGACCGTTTAGCCAATCCCTATCCAAACGATACCCGACCTCCCTATACGAGGTGCAGGAGCGGGCAGAAAAATATATCAACATGGAGGAAATCTCCCAGCTAAGAGACTCTTCTAGAAAGGAATCAACCTACCCACTCCGAGATCGGGATCGGGAACAGAAGAAGAAAGAAGAACCCAACTCGGACAAGCCACGGAAGTACCACAACTACACCCCCCTCCGAGTCTCGCTGGTAGACGTCTACAGAGAAGTATGCCACACCGAAAAGATCCCACCGCCCCGACCGCTAAAACACAAGAAAGCAGGGAGAGATCGGTCCGAATACTGCGAATATCACAAGCTCTACGGTCATTCTACTAACGACTGCTACGACCTAAAAAATGTTATAGAAAAGCTAGCCAGAGAAGGAAAACTTGACAGATACATAGCAGAGAAAGGAGAAGAGACCAGGAAGAGAAGGCAAAGATACAACGAAGATCGGGCCGAACAAACCCCGCGAACCCCTGAAAGACATGTTCACATGATAAATGGAGGTTTTGCAGGCGGAGGAACATCCAAATCCTCGCGAAAAAGACACCTCAAAGAAATCTATCACGTCCGAGAAGACAGTCCCCTGCCCGAATTACCCACTATCTCATTTACCCGAGAAGATGCTCAAGGGATAACTCCCGGACACAACGATCCAATGGTAATCACCATTATCCTAGCAAACGCCAACTTACATCGAACCCTGATTGACCAGGGAAGCTCAGCAGATATCCTGTTCAAAACGGCCTTCGACAAGCTCGGACTTGAAGAAAAAGAACTAAAGGCCTATCCCACCGACCTATTTGGGCTAGGGGATACTCCGATCCATCCCTTAGGATACATCTCGCTCCACACTACCTTTGGAAGAGGCGAGCAATCTAAAACATTAAGCGTCGACTACATTATAGTCGACGTCACTTCAGCATACAATGCCCTCATTGGGCGACCAACCCTAAACAGACTGGCAGCTATAGTCTCGATCCCACACCTCTGTATGAAGTTCCCTACCGCAAAAGGAATCGCTATCCTAAAAGGCGACCAAAAACTAGCGCGGCGATGCTACAACGAAAGCCTGAGCCTAAAAGGGAAGGAGGTCAACACGATAGAACTCGGACGAGTTCAATCCCGAGAAGATCTTCGGCCACAACCAGAGGGAGAGACCGAAAAAGTCCAGATTGGGAACACACCTGAAAAAATAACGAACATAGGAGCAAACCTCGAAACGGGCCTAAAAAAGGAACTCATAACCCTCTTAAGGGAGAATTCCGACCTCTTCGCCTGGAAAGCCTCCGACATGCCAGGCATAAGCCCCGACCTGATGTGCCATAAGCTATCAGTTTACCCGGGATCCCGACCTGTCCAACAAAGACGCCGGAAGCTCGGACCCGAGCGCATGCAAGCAATAGAAGAACAAGTACAAGCACTGCTAGATGCAGGGTTCATTAGGGAAGTAAAATACCCCCTATGGCTCGCAAACGTGGTCCTGGTAAAAAAGCCCAACGGAAAATGGAGGATGTGCGTCGATTACACGGATCTCAACAAAGCCTGCCCCAAAGACCCATATCCACTACCAAACATCGACGCCTTGGTAGACGCAGCCTCAGGCTATAGATATCTCTCCTTCATGGACGCATACTCGGGATACAATCAAATCCCGATGTACGGACCCGACCAAGAAAAGACCTCGTTCATAACCCCAAGGGCAAACTACTGCTACGTAGTAATGCCCTTCGAGCTAAAGAACGCAGGGGCAACCTACCAGAGGCTAATGAACAAAGTGTTCTCAGAGCACATCGGACTACAGCTGGAGGTGTACGTCGACGACATGCTGGTAAAGACACAAGAAGACAGAAACTTGCTGACCGACCTCACCAGTATCTTCGGCACCCTCAGAAAACACAACATGAGACTTAACCCGACAAAGTGCACCTTCGCCGCAGAAGCCGGAAAGTTCTTAGGCTTCATGCTGACTCAAAGAGGCATCGAAGCAAACCCGGACAAATGCCAAGCGATACTCAATATGAAGAGCCCGACGTGTGTCAAAGAAGTACAACAACTGAATGGAAGGCTAGCCGCCCTATCAAGATTCTTGGCAGGAGCAGCAATAAAGTCACTACCTCTCTACTCACTCCTAAAGAAAGGGAAACCCTTTTCATGGACCCCGGAGTGCGAAAAAGCCTTTCAAGAATTCAAAAAATTCTTGGGGCAACCACCCATCCTTTCCAGACCACGGGAAAGTAAAGAACTCATTATACCTCGCAGTGGGAAGTCAGGCAATAGCCTCAGCACTAGTCAGAGAAGACGAAAGTGGGAAACAACCCGTCTACTTCATCAGCAAAGCTTTACAAGGGACCGAACTAACCTATCAACAGATAGAAAAAGTTTGCCTACACCCTCATACTCACCTCTCGACGACTCCACCCATACTTTCAAGCTCACACTATCAGAGTTCCAACCAACCAGCCAATAAAGGGCATCCTGCAGAAAACAAACTTAGCTGGAAGAATCCTACAGAGGACAGCTCGGATAATTCAGGAGACCTTGGACAAAACCAGAGAACATCTCGGACAATTCGGGGGACTCTGGACAAAAACAGAAAATAGCTCGGACAAATCGGAGAAAAATGAAGTCCGACACATAGAATGCCCGAGCTTATGCATTTTCAAAACCAGCCAGCACCAACAGCTCAGACAATTCGGGGATATGAGGTCCGACACATACCTTGAGAGCAGAATGCCCGAGCTGATGCATTTTCAAGACTAGCCAACCAAGGGGCAATAACAGAAGCCTCATCCGAGCTACATTACAAGACCACAACAAATCGGTCTCGAAGGCGGTATAAGGGATGTACTCAGGGTCAGCCACAGTAACACGCATTTAAACTATGAAATCCAGCTAATCAGACACGCTGTCCGGGATCTTAGTAGACATCTCAAAGACATAGGTCGACTATGGAATTACTACCAAACAACTCGGGCAAATAAGGAAACAACTCGGACAATAACAGTAAAACATAAAGTGACAGACGTGGCAGTAAAAGGGAAACCCCAGGACTCACACAAAAGTCCAAGGGCACCCTTTGGAGGCAACAACAGAGCAAAAACCCAAATACAAAGTCAAAGCTTTACATCAAAAAGCATGCCAACTTCCACATTGCCCCACCAGAGGAGCTCATCAGTGTAACATCACCTTGGCCGTTCGCAAAGAGGGGACTCGACCTCCTCGGACTATTTTTCCAAGGATCGGGACAAGTCAAGTTCCTCATTGTAGGGGTGGATTACTTCGCAAAATGGATTGAGGCAGAGCCCCTAGCTAATGCCACTGCTCAAAGAAGTCAGAAATTCTTGTACAAGAACATTATTACAAGGTTTGGGGTTTCTTACTCCATCACCACAAATAATGACACTCAATTCACGGACACAGGTTTCAAGAAAAGAGTGGCTAACTTGAAAATAAAGCACCAATTCACATCCGTAGAACACCCACAAGCCAATGGACAAGCAGAAGCTGCCAACAAAGTCATACTAGCTAGGTTAAAACGGAGACTAAAGGACACAAAGGGAGCTTGGGCTGAAGAGCTCCCACAAATCCTATGGGCATATCGGACAACTCCACACTTCACCACGGGGGAATCACCCTTCCGATTGATTTACGAAATGGAGGCAATGATCCCAGTAGAGATCGAAGAAGGATCCCCCAAGAATGATCTTCTACAATGAAGAGGTCAACTCCCAAATCCAAAGGAAAGAACTCGACCTACTTCCAAGAGTCCGAGACAGAGCTCCGATCAAGGAAGAGGCGTTAAAACGTCGAATGGCCTCAAGATACAATCAGAAGGTAGTACAGCGAAGCTTTGCCAACAACAACCTTATCCTAATCCGAAATGATATCGGAACAACTCGACCTGGAGAAGGAAAGCTAGCACCCAACTGGAAAGGACCATACCAAGTTGTTTAGAAGAACTGGGGAAAGGTTGCTACAGACTGCCCGAACTTGAAGGGCAAGAGCTACCAAGGTCATGGCATGCCTGCAATCTAAAAAGGGCGCCAGGCCGAGATCCAAAAAGATTGCCCGACCTAGAAAGATAAGTACTAACATGTACACACTCTTATCTTTATATTATTGTTTAAAAGATTGCAGATTCCCTAAAAAGTTTCCTACCAAGACGCCCGACTACGGCAGGTCGGCAAGGTGAAACACCAAAATCACCGCCCGATCACGACAAAGTCGGCAAGATGAAAACCAAACTCATCGTCCGATTACAAAGCAACAAGTCGGCAAGGTGAAAACCAACTTCACCGCCCGACCACGATGAAAACCGAATTCATCATTCGATTTCGACAAAGTGAAAACAAAATTCACTACTATACCAAGACGCATTAATCTGAAACGCAAATTTCACTGCCGGATCACGACAAGGTCGGCGGGGTGAAAACCAAATTCACCGCCCGATCATGATAAAATTCGGCAAAGATGAAACCAGAATTCATCGCCCGATTTCGACAAGGTCGGCAAAAAAGTGAAAGCAGAGTTCATCGTCCGATTATAAAGCTACAGGTCGGCAGAAAGTGAAAAACAATTTCACTGCACGACCACGATAAAGATGAGTCGTCCGATAAAGGTAAAAACGCAATTCACCCAAAAGACGAGCTAGAGATGCCAACCACTTTCTACAAATCGGCAAAGATGAACACAGAATAATGTAAGAAGTTATCGAAAGTGATCCAAAAAAGAACCTGACGAGGTCTTACGGATTGCTAAAATAGTAACTTAAAGACTGGCCGACGTTGAGAAGTCGGACCAAGTCAACCCAAGTTATCAGCAAATCCCTGGAAAGAGGTCTGGACAAACCTATAAAAGAGGAATTGCTATAACTTAGAAGAGATCGACCTAACGAAGTCGGTTTCCTACAAAAATAAGTTATAAAAAGTAATCCCTGAAAGAGACCTGACAGAGGTCCAATAAAGAGGATTACTAGAAATAACTTAGAAGCGACCGACATGAAGAAGTCGGCCCAAAGCTACAGCTTGGAACAACAAGAAAAAGTCGGACCAACAAAAGCTACAGCTTGGACCGACAAGAAGAAGTCGGACCAACGAAAACCACAGCTTGGACCGACAAGAAGTCGGACCAACGAAAGCTACAGCTCGTCGACACGAGAAATTGGACCAACGAAAAACGTGCGCTAAAAGGGACATAGCTTTGCCCAAAAAGCCACGGCTCCATGACAAGGCTATCAAAATTGTTCAGACCAACTAAAAAGGTTCTACCAAAAAACACTAAAAAGTCGTCGGACAAGTTAGCCCCAAGGACCACCTCAACCAAGCAGAAAGTGGACAAAACCGGCAGTGATCAAAAGAGGTCGGACAACAAAATACCGACACTCTACAAAGATCCACAAAGGGGACAAAGACATCTCGCAACGGCCAAAGGAATGCCAGGAATGCTTTGCTAAAAGGTACGAAGTCTTGAAAAAAGACACTACTTAAAAGGCAAAAGCACAAATCAAAACGGCGCTAAAAAGTCATCCAAACAGACTATAAAAGGTTTCCCATCAGGAACTATACCTAAAAAGTTGTTGGATTATGACTAAAAAGCCCGAACAGTGAAGACAAACAAGTCGGAAGAAGGCTGAAAAGACCTCTCAACAAACTAAAAAAGGCAATGCCAAACTCGCACAAGATAAAACTACTCAAGATCGACCAAAGTCAGGATGCTTGAGTGCGACTTCCCCCAAAGAGAGCACGATCTCACGGAAAGATCGAACTCAAGCAGGGGCAAAGTCGTACAGGTCGACGTCAGCTAAGAAGAGGCGCAAGTACAATCTCAAAAAAGAACAAGCCAAAAGGTTAAGAAAAAACCTTAAGGCTCAAAAGTGCTTAGCTAAAAGGGATACAACTCTACTCAAAGAAGGCACAATCTCAAACAGGGCTACGTACGTCATCCGAGACTAAAAAGGTTCTATACAAAGAACACTAAAAAGTCATCAGACAAGTCACTAAGAGTCCGGATATCAAGCCGCAAGGATAACTTCACCAAAGCAGAAGGTTGTCAACACAAAAGCAAGGCGTGATCCAGAAGGCAAGGGTAGAAAACCCACACTACTACTCAAAAGAGGACAGACTGTGAAGTACCAAACCTCTAGAGAATCTGCAAAAGATTTCAAAGCAATGAAGAATCAAAGCCAGACAGATGCTTGAGCACGACTTCCAAAGAGATCGAAGCTCTGAAAAACACGATCTCACGAAAAGATCGAACTCAAGCAGGGGCACTGTTCATACCCTGGGTCAAGATGTCCGACCTGGGATGTTTAGCAACAAAGCCAACCGACCTCTTCAGGTCAGGCTATCCGACCTCTTCTTAAAGAGCTCGGCCAATATCCGACCTCTTCTTAAAAAGCTCGGCCAAAACGCCACAGAGGCCCAAGAAGGCCCAAACGAAGGAACACAGCCCAATCCAAAGGCAGCCGAAAGATAAAGGCGGTTCCGTTGAAGATAAGCTGACCTCACCCAAAGATAAGATAAGATAAGATAAGATAACTAACTTATCTTATCTAAGAAGGTCACTTCTCACCATTATAAATACACTGGAGCACCCAGGTATAACTCATACTCTGATTCTACATAAAACCTGTTTAATACCCATGCTAACTTAAGCATCGGAGTCTCTTGCAGGTACCCCCACCCTCCGGTGACGAAAGATCAGCAGTGCAACCAGTCCAACAAGTCGGACGCGGCAGCTCTGGCCACCATCTACAAGTCGGACGCGGCGGCTCCGACCACCATCAACAAGTCGGACACAACAGCTCCGACCAGCACAGAAGATCTCATCCGAGATCGACCTACCGTTTCAGGTTACCCTCGGAACAAATACCATTTTCATAAACCATATAAAGAAGTAAAAAGGGAACATGGCAATTAAAATTAAATGGAAGCAATTAAATAAATAATAAGATTAAATGAAAAAATACTCTTTGCATTAATAAATTAAAGGAACATTGAACCTGGAATTGGGAAGAAATTGAAAGAAGATATCCTAAATCCTAAAACCTAGAGAGAGACTCTCTCCCTGAAATCTACATCTAAAACCTAAAAATTGTGTGTATGAAAAGTGTTCAATGATTCCTCCATTCTGCAGCCTCTAATCTGTGTAAACTGGGTCAAAAACAACCCAGAAATCGATGGGGGCAATTTCTGATACGTACAGGTCGCTGGATTTTTCACAGAATCACGCGTGCGCGTCATTTATCTGTACGGCCACTATGATGAATTAAATATCATTTCGAAACCCCAGATGTTAGCTTTCCAACGCAACTAGAACCGCCTCATTTGGACCTCTATAGCTTAAGTTATAATCGATTGAATACGAAGAGGTCAGGCTTGACAGCTTTACTATTCCTTCAATTTCCTGTATTCCTTCCACTTTTGCATGCTTCCTTTCCATCTTCTTAGCCATTCCTACCCTGTAATCCCTGAAAACACTTAACACACATATCAGTGTATCGAATGGAGATAAGAGAGGATTAAAATTAGCTAAATTAAGACCAAAGAAACATGTTTTCAATCATAGCACAAAATCAGGAAGGAAAATATACAACATGCAAATCCTATGAATAAGTGTGAGAATAGTGGATAAAATCCACTCAATTAAGCACAAGATGCATGTAGAAGGAAATGAAATCACCTTTAGCTTCTGACCTAGCTTGATGTGGTTTGAAATGGTTGATTAGACTTCTGCCTTTCAAGCTTAATCTTTCTCTTTCTTGCTTCTTTTGTGATTAGCTTAGGGAAGAAGCTCTCTCTCTTTCTTCTGTGATTTGACTGAGACAGAGGAAAAATGAACGTTGCTTTGGAAGTAAGATAGAGGGATTTGCTGAAATCAAATCGGGCTTGGATCGGGTTCTACTCAAGTTCAGCCCGTTTTGTTTCTTTTGGGCTTTGCTTGATTTACCAGCCCACCAGTCTTGTTATTTTATTTTCATTCCAATTAGGCTGCTAAACTAAGTTTTAGCCTATAATATTTAATAAATAATTAGCAACATACAATTATTAATACTCAACACTAATTATTTATTTTGCCCAAAAATAATGTTTGTCATCACTAATTAATTTAGTTAATTTCTTAACTCAACACAGTCTATGCATAGTTTTTTCTCATATATATATCAAATCGCTCAATAGCATTCCCGGGAATTTATAACTACCCGGGAATTTATAACTATCCGGTCACCCTTACGTCGTAAGGTCAACAGAGTATCGAGTCTCAACCTGGAATACGTGGTGGCAAGCCACGGTACTTTACCCAGGAAAACTCGTATCTCAGATAAAAGAAGTGCAAAAGCCACATATTCATTATCATTTCTGCACTTCATTAACAATTCATGTAAAATCAATCATCATTCAAGCCATAAGTCACTTTTTCTCAAATCTCTTTACTTGGAAACCAAAAATTAATCCATCTCAGTCTTAACTTTAAAATCCTCATTTCTCAAATCATTTTAAGCTCATAAGCCTCTTTTCGTCAAACGTAAATTTCCCTTTTTAAAACACATTCACCCTTCACAATATCTTTCCAAAACATTTCAAAAACCACACCAATTTAAAAGTCTCTTCTGACTTTTGAGAGATTCAAAATCATTCACCCTAAAACAGGATTTGGTAACAAAATTTCGCAGCAGAGTCTCAAGACTTTAGGGGAGAATAACATAACTCATTTCCTCAAATTCGTTTAGAATCTTTAAAACCTTAGCTTTTTTATTTGAATAAATAAAACAGATTTCAAGCCAAACCAAATCAGGTAATCGATTACTCCGAACAATTTTCAAAACCATTTCTTTTACTTAGACCAAAAACCACTTTCAATTGCTTGATAAAATCGGAAGCATTCCCAATGGCTCGGAGCAAAATTCAGAATTTAAAGAATGCTTTAAACTTCTTTCTAAAACGTTGTTAAAATGAGGTTTTATCAATCGAAATTCACCTTCTTTCACAAGCACGTAAACTCCTGCAATTGAAATCCTCAAGTTGATTTCAGGAACATAAACCCTTTTCACATTTAAAACAGCTTAAAATATAAGTTTCTTTTAAAAGGTCTTGCTCCAAAAAATATAATACCTTTCTTAATAAATAAAGCTAAATCAAAGTTCTCTTTTTAATAAGCCATTTCAAAACACAATTCATTACTTTAAATAGTTCAAGTAAAATAGTACCAGTCTTAAATTTATGACTTTCCAATTAACATTTCAAATAAAACCTAGGATTTCATAGGAATTTCGGCAGCACCTCCCCTAAAACTTGGACTTTGGCACCCTTTCCGGGTCCCAACCAGACCATTTCGCAACCCTCTTTAATGGGTTCAAAACCAAATCAGTTTAAAATCAAGTTGATTCCCAAAAAATGCATACCATTTTCATTTTCAAGAAAACCAATTCAACTTAAACCAACCTCCAACGGATTGAACTCAATTTCAAGACTTTAGAAGAAATAACTTTAAAGAAACACTTTGAAAACAATCTGTTTCACAAAATTGAACGACAATCCAATCAAACAAGCATTCATATCCATCCAAGACAACCAAACAACACATAAGACTTATATAATCACTAAAAATACATTTCTCACATGGATATCCATATATAATAATTCCAATTTATAAAGTATAATTTTCTGAAAACGGCCCCTATCTCGATAAGTCGAAACCATAACCCAAACACCTCTCAGAAATCCTTTCGTCTCGACCCGAAATCAATGGCAACCAAAACCTCAGCTCCACTTACTTTCTCAATAGGAAAAACAGCTTTAAAACACAACATGCAACTGATGAGCGGATAATTTGTACCCTTTTTGGCATTGTTTTTAGTATGTTTTTAGTAGTTTTAGTTGAGTTCTTAGTATATTTTTATTAGTTTTTAGCTAAAATTCACTTTTCTGGACTTTACTATGAGTTTGTGTGTTTTTCTGTGATTTCAGGTATTTTCTGGCTGAAATTGAGGGATCTGAGCAAAAATCTGATTCAGAGACTGAAAAGGACTGCAGATGCTGTTGGATTCTGACCTCCCTGCACTCAAAGTGGATTTTCTGGAGCTACAAAAGCCCAATTGGCGCGCTCTCAACGGAGTTGGAAAGTAGACATCCTGGGCTTTCCAGCAATATATGATAGTCCATACTTTGCCCAAGATTTGATGGCCCAAACCGGCGTTCAAAGTCACCTACAGAAATTCCAGCGTTAAACGCCGGAACTGGCACCTAAATGGGAGTTAAACGCCCAAACTGGCATAAAAGCTGGTGTTTAACTCCAAGAAGAGTCTCTACACGAAAATGCTTCAATGCTCAGCCCAAGCACACACCAAGTGGGCCCGGAAGTGGATTTTTATGTCATTTACTCATCTATGTACACCTTAGGCTACTAGTTTTCTATAAGTAGGACCTTTTACTATTGTATTTGATATAGAGAGCTTTTGATCATGTTTTTATGATTGAACTCATTTTGGGGAGGCTGGCCATTCGGCCATGCCTAGACCTTGTTCTTATGTATTTTCAACGGTGGAGTTTCTACACACCATAGATTAAGGTGTGGAGCTCTGCTGTACCTCGAGTATTAATGCAATTACTATTGTTCTTCTATTTAATTCCGCTTGTTCTTTGTCCAAGATATCACTTGTTCTTCAACTTGATGAATGTGATGGTCCGTGACACTCATCATCATTCTCACTCATGAACAAGGTGACTGACAACCACTCTTGTTCTACAAGCATCAAGGCTCTAGTGTTTATCTCTTGGATTCCTGATACACGATGCATGGTTGATCGCCTGACAACCGAGTGCTCGCCTGACAAACGAGCCAACCATTCCGTGAGATCAGAGTCTTCGTGGTATAGGCGAGAACTGATGGCGGCATTCAAGAGAATCCGGAAGGTCTAACCTTGTCTGTGGTATTCAGAGTAGGATTCAATGATTGAATGACTGTGACGTGCTTCAAACTCCTAGCAGGCGGGGCATTAGTGACAGACGCAAAAGGATCAATGGATTTTATTCCGGCCTGACCGAGAACCGACAGCTGATTAGCCATATGCTATGACAGAGCATGGGAACATTTCCACTGAGAGGATGGGAGGTAGCCACTGACAACGGTGAAACCCTACATGAGCTTGCCATGGAAAGGAGTAAGAAGGATTGGATGAAGACAGTAGGAAAGCAGAGAGACGGAAGGGAAGGCATCTTCATACGCTTATCTGAAGCTCTCACCAATGATATACATAAGTATCTCTATCTTTATCTTTATGCTTTATTCGTTTATCACTATACCCATTCAAGTCTGCCTGACTGAGATTTACAAGGTGACCATAGCTTGCTTCATACCAACAATCTCCGTGGGATCGACCCTTACTCGCGTAAGGTTTATTACTTGGACGACCCAGTGCGCTTGCTGGTTAGTTGTGCGAAGTTGTGTTTATGCCATGGTATTGAGCACCAAGTTTTTGGATTCATTACCAGGGATTATTTGAGCTGTGAAAAGTATTGATCACAATTTCGTGCACCATGTTTTTGGCGCCGTTGCTGGGGATTGTTTTTGTGTATGGACAACTGACGGTTCATCTTGTTGCTTAGATTAGGTGTTTTTCTTCAGAGTTCTTAAGAATGAATTCTAGTGTTTCAAGATGATCTGTTGAAATCTGGCTGGCTGAGAAGCCATGTCTAATTTCATTGGACCGAGGTTTCAACTAATCATCACAATAGCTTGATGATCTCTATCAATCTTGCTATTGGAGCAATGATCTGCTAAGGCTTGGCTGGCCATTGGCCATGTCTAGTGTTTTGGACCGAAGCTTTCTTTGAAAGCTTGGCTGGCTGTGAAGCCATGTCTAATTCCTGGACCGGAGTCTTAGACTAGCATTGCAATGATTCCTGGAATCCAAACTGAGAATTCTGAAACCTTTATTTTCTATTTTCACATAATTTTCGAAAAAAGCACAAAAAAATTATAAAAACCATAAAAACCACAAAAATTTTTATGTTTCTTGTTTGAGTCTAGTGTTTAATTTTAAGTTTGGTGTTTTGCATGCCTTGTTTATTTGATCTTGGTTCTATTTTCAAGTCAATAGTACAGGGAACTGAAGATTCAGAACATGCAGCAGAGGAATTACACAGAAAAGCTGGGCGTTCAAAACGCCCAGTGAAGAAGGACAGACTAGCGTTTAAACGCCAGCCAGGGTACCTGGTTGGGCGTTTAACGCCCAAGAAGGTAGCATTTTGGGCGTTAAACGCCAGAATGGATACCATTCTGGGCGTTTAACGCCAGGATGGCACAAGGGGGAAGATTTTGTTTTTCAAATCAATTTTTTTCAAGTTTTCAAAGTTTTTCAAAATCAAATCTTTTTCAAATCATATCTTTTCAATCAAATGTTTTCAAAATTAATTTCTTTCCTTTTTCAAAGATACTTACTAACAATTAATGATTTGATTGAACATTTCAGGTATGTTGCCTTTTCTGTTGAGGAAGGTTTAATGTGTGAATCATATCTTTTCTTGTTAGGCAAGTCATTATTTTTTAAAATCAAATCTTTTTAAAATTGTTTTTAAATCATATCTTCTCAATCACATCTTTTTAAAACCATAACTTTTCAATCATATCTTTTTAACCACATCTTTTTCAAAATAGTTTTCAATCAAATCTTTTTGATTTCTAATTTCAAAATCTTTTTCAAAAATCACTTGATTTCTTTTCCACTTTGAGTTTTCGAAAATTATCAATCAATTTTTCAAAATGTTTTCAAAACCTCTTTGATTAATTTTCGAAAATTCTCTTCCCCTCTTCTCACATCCTTCTATTTATGGAGTATGACTCCTTCTTAATGCACAATTCGAACTCCATCTAATTAAAGTTTGAATTCTTCTCCTTCTTCTTTCTTCTATTTTTCTTTTCCTCTGACACCTCAAGGAATCTCTATACTGTGACATAGAGGATTCCACATTTTCTTGTTCTCTTCTCTTTCATATGAGCAGGAGCAGAGACAAAGGCATTCTTGAAGCTGACCCTGAGCCTGAAAGGACCTTGAAGCGAAAGCTAAGAGAAGTTAAGGCACAACTTTCTGTAGAGGACCTGACCGAATTCTTCAAAGAAGAAGAACCCATGGCAGCCGAAAACAACAACAATGCCAACAATGCAAGGAAGGTGCTGGGTGACTTTACTGCACCTACTCCCGACTTCTATGGGAGAAGCATCTCTATCCCTGCCATTGGAGCAAACAACTTTGAGCTTAAGCCTCAATTAGTTTCTCTAATGCAACAGAATTGCAAGTTTCATGGACTTCCAATGGAAGATCCTCATCAGTTTTTAGCTAAGTTCTTGCAAATCTGTGACACAGTCAAGACTAATGGGGTTGACCCTGAGGTCTACAGACTGATGCTATTCCCTTTTACTGTAAGAGACAGAGCTAGAATATGGTTGGACTCACAACCTAAAGAAAGCCTAGACTCTTGGGAAAAGCTAGTCAATGCCTTCTTGGCAAAGTTCTTTCCACCTCAAAAATTGAGTAAGCTTAGAGTGGAAGTCCAAACCTTCAGACAGAAGGATGGTGAGTCCCTCTATGAAGCTTGGGAAAGATACAAACAATTAATCAGAAAATGTCCTTTAGACATGCTTTCTGAATGGAGCATCATAGGTATTTTCTATGATGGTCTCTCTGAACTATCCAAGATGTCTTTGGATAGCTCTGCTGGAGGATCTTTTCATCTGAAGAAGACGCCTACAGAGGCTCAAGAGCTCATTGAAATGGTTGCAAATAACCAATTCATGTACACTTCTGAAAGAAATCCTGTGAACAATGGGATAAGTCAGAAGAAAGGAGTTCTTGAGATTGATGCTCTGAATGCCATACTGGCTCAGAACAAGATATTGACTCAACAAGTCAATTTGATTTCTCAAAGTCTGTCTGGAATGCAGAATGCACCAAGCAGTACTAAGGATGCTTCATCTAAGGAAGAAGCCTATGATCCTGAGAACCCTTCAATGGAAGAGGTGAATTACCTAGGAGAACCCTATGGAAACACCTATAATTCTTCATGGAGAAATCACCCAAATTTCTCATGGAAGAATCAAGAGATACCTCAACAAGGTTTCAATAACAATAATGGTGGAAGAAACAGGTTTAGCAATGGCAAGCCTTTTCCATCATTTTCTCAGCAACAGACAGAGAACTCTAAGCAGAACCCCTCTGACTTAGCAACCATGGTCTCTGATCTAATCAAAACCACTCAAAGTTTCATGACTGAAACAAGGTCCTCCATTAGGAATTTGGAGGCACAAGTGGGACAGCTGAGTAAGAAAATTACTGAACTCCCTCCAAGTACTCTTCCAAGCAATACAGAAGAAAATCCAAAAGGAGAGTGCAAAGCCATAACCATGGCCGAATCTAGAGAGGGAAGAGAGGAAGTGGACGCCACAGAGGAAGGCCTCAATGGGCATGCACTGACCTCCAATGCATTCCCCAATGAGGAACTATGGGAATCTGAGGCTCAAAATGAGACCATAGAGATTCCATTGGACTTACTTCTGCCTTTCATGAGCTCTGATGAGTATTCCTCCTCTGAAGAGGATGAGTATGTCACTGAAGAGCAAGTTGCTAAATACCTTGGAGCAATCATGAAGCTAAATGACAAGTTATTTGGAAATAAGACTTGGGAGGATGAACCTCCTTTGCTCACCAAAGAACTGGATGACTTGTCTAGGCAGAAATTACCTCAAAAGAGACAAGATCCTGGGAAGTTTTCCATACCTTGTACCATAGGCACCATGACCTTCAAGAAGGCCCTGTGTGACTTAGGGTCAAGTGTGAACCTCATGCCTCTCTCAGTAATGGAGAAGCTAGGGATCTTTGAGGTAGAAGCTGCAAGAATCTCACTAGAGATGGCAGACAACTCAAGAAAACAAGCTCATGGACTTGTAGAGAATGTTTTGGTAAAAGTTGAAGACCATTACATCCCTACTGATTTCGTAGTCCTAGAGACTGGGAAGTGCATGGATGAATCCATCATCCTTGGCAGACCCTTCCTAGCCACAGCAAAGGCTGTGATTGATGTTGATGGAGGTAAACTGATCATTCAAGTGAATGAAAAATCCTATGTGTTTAAGGCTCAAGGATATCCCTCTGTCATCAAGGAGAGGAAGCATGAAGAGCTTCTCTCAAATCAGAGACAAACAGAGCCCCCACAGTCAAACTCTAAGTTTGGTGTTGGGAGGCCACAACCAAACTCTAAGTTTGGTGTTGAACCCCCACATTCAAACTCTAAGTTTGGTGTTGGGAGGTTCCAACATTGCTCTGAGTACCTGTGAGGCTCCATGAGAGCCCTCTGTCAAGCTACTGACATTAAAGAAGCGCTTATTGGGAGGCAACCCAATGTTATATTTTATCTATTTCTCTTTTGTTATTTTATGTTTTTTTTTTTGTAGGTTGATGATCATAAGAAGTCACAAAATCAATTGAAAAAGCAAAAACAGAATGAAAAACAGGAAGAAAAATAGCACACCCTGGAGGAAGAACTCACTGGCGTTTAAACGCCAGTGAGGCTAGCAGTTGGGCGTTTAACGCCCAGTCTGGCACCATTCTGGGCGTTTAACGCCAGAAAGGGGCACCAGACTGGCGTTAAACGCCAGAAAAGGGCAAGAACCTGGCGTTAAATGCCAGGAATGGGCACCAGCCCGGCGTTTAACGCCAGAAATGGCTCAAAACGTGATTTTGAATGCCATTTGGTGCAGGGATGACTTTTCCTTGACACCACAGGATCTGTGGACCCCACAGGATCCCCACCAACCCCACCACTCTCTCTTTTCTTCACCCATTCACCAATCACCTCAATACCTCTTCCCCAAAAACCCTTCACCTATCAAATCCCATCTTTCTCTTCACCACTCACTTCCATCCTTCATAAAACCCCACCAACCTCACCCTTCAAATTCAAACCACTTTCCCTCCCAAACCCACCCATAATGGCCGAACCATATCACCCCCTCTCTCCTATAAATACCCTTCTTCATCCCTTCATTTTCACACAACCTAAACACCACTTCTCCCCCTCCTTGGCCGAACACAAAGCCATTCCCTTTTCTCCTCATTTCTTCTTTTTCTACTCTCTTCTTTCTTCTTTTGCTCGAGGACGAGCAAACCTTTTAAGTTTGGTGTGGTAAAAGCGTTGCTTTTTCGTTTTTCCATAACCATTTATGGCATCCAAGGCCGGAGAAACCTCTAGAAAGAGGAAAGGAAAGGCAAAAGCTTCCACCTCCGAGTCATGGGAGATGGATAGATTCATCTCAAGGGTGCATCAAGACCACTTCTATGAAGTTGTGGCCTTGAAGAAGGTGATTCCCGAGGTCCCCTTTTCACTCAAAAAGGGTGAATATCCGGAGATCCGCCATGAGATCCGAAAAAGAGGTTGGGAAGTTCTCACCAACCCCATTCAACAAGTCGGAATCTTGATGGTTCAAGAGTTCTATGCCAATGCATGGATCACCAAGAACCATGACCAAAGTGTGAACCCGGATCCAAAGAATTATCTTACTATGGTTCGGGGGAAATACTTGGATTTTAGTCCGGAAAATGTAAGGTTAGCATTCAACTTGCCTATGATGCAAGGAGATGAACATCCTTACACTAGAAGGGTCAACTTTAATAAAAGGTTGGACCAAGTCCTCACAGTCATATGTGAAGAGGGCGCACAATGGAAGAGAGATTCAAGAGGGAAGCCGGTTCAATTGAGAAGGCATGACCTCAAGCCCGTGGCTAGAGGATAGTTGGAGTTTATCCAACGCTCAATCATTCCCACTAGCAACCGGTCCGAAGTTACTCTAGACCGGGCCATCATGATTCATAGCATCATGATTGGAGAAGAAGTGGAAGTTCATGAGGTCATAGCCCAAGAACTCTATAAAGTGGTGGACAAGTCTTCCACCTTGGCAAGGCTAGCCTTCCCTCACCTCATTTGTCACCTCTGTTATTCAGTGGGAGTTGACATAGAGGGAGACGCCCTTATTGATGAGGACAAGCCCATCACCAAGAAAAGGATGGAGCACACAAGAGACCCTATTCATCATGAGATCCCTGAGATACCTCAAGGGATGCACTTTCCTCCACAAGACTATTGGGAGCAACTAAACACCTCCCTAGGAGAATTGAGTTCCAACATGGGACAACTAAGGGTGGAGCATCAAGAACACTCCATCATCCTCCTCCTCAAAGAATCATGAGAGAGGAGCAACAAAGACAAGGAAGAGACATTGAGGAGCTCAAGCACTCCATAGGATCTTCAAGAGGAAGAACAAGCCGCCATCACTAAGGTGGACCCGTTCTTTAATCTCCTTGTTCTTTATTTTTCTGTTTTTCGAAAATTATGCTTTATGTTTATCCATGTTTGTGTCTTATGATCATTAGTGTCTTAGTGTCTATGCCTTAAAGTATGAATGTCCTATGAATCCATCACCTTTCTTAAAAAGAAAAATGTTTTTATCACAAAAGAACAAGAAGTACAGGATTTCAAATTCATCTTTAAAACTAGCTTAATTAGTTTGATGTGGTGACAATACTTTTTGTTTTCTGAATGTATGCTTGAACAGTGCATATGTCTTTTGAATTTGTTGTTCATGAATGTTAAAATTGTTGGCTCTTGAAAGAATGATGAAAAAGGAGACATGTTACTGAGGATCTGAAAAATCATAAAAATGATTCTTGAAGCAAGAAAAAGCAGTGAATACAAAAAAAAAAGAAGGAGAAAAACGAAAAAAAAAAGGAGAAAGAGAAAAAGAAAGAAAAAGAAAGAAATGAAGTTGTGATCCAAGGCAAAAAAAAAAAAAGAGTGTGCTTAAGAACCCTGGACACCTCTAATTGGGGACTTTAGCAAAGCTGAGTCACAATCTAAAAAGGTTCACCCAATTATGTGTCTGTGGCATGTATGTATCCGGTGGTAATACTGGAAGACAGAGTGCTTTGAGCCACGGCCAAGACTCAATAAGTAGCTGTGTTCAAGAATCATCATACTTAACTAGGAGAATCAATAACACTATCTGGATTCTGAGTTCCTAAAGAAGCCAATCATTCTGAATTTCAAAGGATAAAGTGAGATGCCAAAACTGTTTAGAGGCAAAAAGCTACTAGTCCCGCTCATCTAATTTGGAGCTAAGTTTCATTGATAATTTGGAGTCTATAGTATATTCTCTTCTTTTTATCTTATTTGATTTTCAGTTGCTTGGGGACAAGCAACAATTTAAGTTTGGTGTTGTGATGAGCGGATAATTTGTACCCTTTTTGGCATTGTTTTTAGTATGTTTTTAGTAGTTTTAGTTGAGTTCTTAGTATATTTTTATTAGTTTTTAGCTAAAATTCACTTTTCTGGACTTTACTATGAGTTTGTGTGTTTTTCTGTGATTTCAGGTATTTTCTGGATGAAATTGAGGGATCTGAGCAAAAATCTGATTCAGAGACTGAAAAGGACTGCAGATGCTGTTGGATTCTGACCTCCCTGCACTCGAAGTGGATTTTCTGGAGCTACAGAAGCGCAATTGGCGCGCTCTCAACGGAGTTGGAAAGTAGACATCCTGGGCTTTCCAGCAATATATGATAGTCCATACTTTGCCCAAGATTTGATGGCCCAAACCGGCGTTCAAAGTCACCTACAGAAATTCCAGCGTTAAACGCCGGAACTGGCACCTAAATGGGAGTTAAACGCCCAAACTGGCATAAAAGCTGGCGTTTAACTCCAAGAAGAGTCTCTACACGAAAATGCTTCAATGCTCAGCCCAAGCACACACCAAGTGGGCCCGGAAGTGGATTTTTATGTCATTTACTCATCTATGTACACCTTAGGCTACTAGTTTTCTATAAGTAGGACCTTTTACTATTGTATTTGATATAGAGAGCTTTTGATCATGTTTTTATGATTGAACTCATTTTGGGGAGGCTGGCCATTCGGCCATGCCTAGACCTTGTTCTTATGTATTTTCAACGGTGGAGTTTCTACACACCATAGATTAAGGTGTGGAGCTCTGCTGTACCTCGAGTATTAATGCAATTACTATTGTTCTTCTATTCAATTCCGCTTGTTCTTTGTCCAAGATATCACTTGTTCTTCAACTTGATGAATGTGATGATCCGTGACACTCATCATCATTCTCACTCATGAACAAGGTGACTGACAACCACTCTTGTTCTACAAGCATCAAGGCTCTAGTGTTTATCTCTTGGATTCCTGATACACGATGCATGGTTGATCGCCTGACAACCGAGTGCTCGCCTGACAAACGAGCCAGCCATTCCGTGAGATCAGAGTCTTCGTGGTATAGGCGAGAACTGATGGCGGCATTCAAGAGAATCCGGAAGGTCTAACCTTGTCTGTGGTATTCTGAGTAGGATTCAACGATTGAATGACTGTGACGTGCTTCAAACTCCTAGCAGGCGGGGCGTTAGTGACAGACGCAAAAGGATCAATGGATTTTATTCCGGCCTGACCGAGAACCGACAGCTGATTAGCCATATGCTGTGACAGAGCATGGGAACATTTTCACTGAGAGGATGGGAGGTAGCCACTGACAACGGTGAAACCCTACATGAGCTTGCCATGGAAAGGAGTAAGAAGGATTGGATGAAGACAGTAGGAAAGCAGAGAGACGGAAGGGAAGGCATCTTCATACGCTTATCTGAAGCTCTCACCAATGATATACATAAGTATCTCTATCTTTATCTTTATGCTTTATTCGTTTATCACTATACCCATTCGAGTCTGCCTGACTGAGATTTACAAGGTGACCATAGCTTGCTTCATACCAACAATCTCCGTGGGATCGACCCTTACTCGCGTAAGGTTTATTACTTGGACGACCCAGTGCACTTGCTGGTTAGTTGTGCGAAGTTGTGTTTATGCCATGGTATTGAGCACCAAGTTTTTGGATTCATTACCAGGGATTATTTGAGCTGTGAAAAGTATTGATCACAATTTCGTGCACCAGCAACCTCGGTTACTAACTTCTAACACATTAATATCGCAAAGACTTTAGTACATGTAATAGAACACTAATGTGAGGGTTTTTGAAACACACTTACTGAAATGACAAAACGAAGCAGCGGCGGTCTTTAAATTGGTTTGGCGGTAGCCCCGGTAGCCACCTCAAGCAGCAGCGGCTACTGGACTCCAGTAACGGCAACTGAAATTAACATGCAACAACAATAAAGCTTCCGGAATCTCAAAAGAAACGTAGGCCAAACCCAAAACCCTTATCGGCAGTGCGTTTTCTGGAGGCAAAGGCAGCTTCGTCCCCTCTTATCCACAATCAGCCTCGATGGAGATGGAAGCTGGCAGTAACGGCGGCGGTTCCGACGAAGGCGACGCTGGCGACTGGCGCGGTGGTTGGACCTCAGCTCAGCCTCGGATCCTTATCTCTCTCCTTCGCGCATCCTTCTCCCGTGATAGAACAGTGGCAACAATGTTGTGGAGCACGGAGCGGTGGTGGTGACGAGGCGTGGTGAAAACCGGCGACGACAGTAACAATGCGGCTGACAGCGATGGCTTCACAGACGGCGACGCAGCTGACGGCGCGACTCACTCTCCTCGCGGTTCTGGCAGCGGCAGCAGCGCAGCCCTCTCTCCTCATATATATATATTCTCTGTAAGGATTGTAATTTGTATTGTAAATATGGACGTCTGAGTTTTAAGGATTGTAATTTGTATTTTAAATATGGACGTATGATTTTTAAAAATTCGGTTTAAGTTTTAAGCAGGCTCATATCTTATTATTAAATATTTTAAGAGTGTTCGTAATACCTGAGCTATCAGAGTGGCACAGCTGAAAGCGTGACATTTTGATAGTTAGGGTGCTACAAAATACACTTTTTGTATCTTTTCAGGCTTAATAGTATCCCATATGAGAGTTTTTGCTGAGGCAAAACCTTTGATGGATGACGGAGAAGGCGTTGAAGCACCGTATATTACGATCTGCAGTCAACGAACATCGTAGATATCTTTCTTTCCTATAGTACTATTATTAAAATATTTTATTGTGCTTTTCTGTGTCCCTCCTATTAATCGTATTTTACTTTTTTTATTTTTCTTAGTTATAATTGTGGGATATATGTGACGAAATGGCTGGAAATAATTGATCTTGTAAAGATCAAAAATAAAAAATATAAATGTAAAAACTGGAAACGTGTAAGTAATTTCTAAATTAATAAATTTCGATTCATTTCTTAGTTCATTTGGGTTCAAATTAAGTAGTTTATTTCAGTTGAATTGTAGGAAGAAATAGATATTTTCAGGCGGGAATATGGTCCAACCTTCTCTTGGACAAGGTAAATAAATTGAAAGAAAAAGTCATTGAGGCATTTGAAGCCATAAGAATCCCAAAGCCATCCGGTGCCCTCTCAAGTCCTTTTTTGTAAATTCTCATCTGGGAATATAGAAAGTAAATAGGTTATACTTTCATCCTTTGACTTGTTGTAAGAAATTGTAATTAACACTGATTTATTTAACTCGTTATAAAAAAATAAACGCTTCTTCTTTGACTCGTTGTTAATGTTAATTTTAATATATATATATATATATATATATATATTTGTTGGAACTGTCTGGACTGTATTGAATGAATCTAGGTTCACAGTAAATGGATTCAATGTATTTATCAAACATCAAGAACGCTAAAAAACAAATGAACCAAAATTGTTACATGAAATGAACTCAAAACAATGTATATATGACTATTCAATGTTAGAAACTGTTTGACAGAACATAATTGTAGAAGCTAAATTTGAAAAATAAAAAAATGACTATTCAATAAAACATAACATGAAATCGAAATTAACTCTCATTATATGACTAGAATCCAGATGAATCGAAATTTAGTAATACATGAATCGAAATTTATATTAATAAAAACCAAAACTTCTATAATCTTCTTCAGGATAATTCATATCCTGCACATCAAAGACTGAAGCTTGACTGAATCATTGATCCACCATCTAAAAGGCTCAACTGTAAAAAGAAAATAAAATCATATATTAGCAAAATGCACAAGCGAATTTTTTCTTAATTAAAAGCAAATCAATGTTCCTTGGAAATTATGTTACCTCATGTCAACTGATCGTGGTGATTCACTCCTACAAAAGAACCAAAAATCATATTGTGCCTGCAAAACTGGACACTTACAATTGTTATGAATTGAAATGTGTTGGCTTTGTGAACCGAAAACTATATCACAGTGAATCGAATATCTGTTTGTGTTGTAAGTGGTATCAAATGAAACAACATCTCTAAAATATTCGTGTAGCCCTGCTTCTTACATCGGTCCAAAATGCTTTTTTGATGGAGTGATCAGCTTCAAGGTTAAGCTCGAAAAAGAAATTTTGATTCTTCTTTTTCATTCTTAATAAGTACTTGCCAAATTCTTTGGCATCCTCTTGTTCGAAAACATTTCATACCTCCATTGTAATGTAATTCTTTATGTCTTTTTCGATAAAATTTAGTTTGCGATGACTGCCCGCTATTGTTACAAATGACTGATATGTTTTACTCGGTCTGATTTTGGCCTCCTTGTTGTTTTCAATGGTACGACGCACAAACATACTTAGCTCCCTGTGTTGTTTAAGCATCTCTACTCGATCTGAATAGCAAGAGTATGAATGATTCAAAATAACTTTCAAATTTATCCAAAGACCAACGTCATTCAATATATGTACGTAAATCCTGGATGGACAGTTTATTCCAGTTGAGGGGTTTGTCTTCAAAGTTGGAGATATCTTGGATTTTCACTTCCCCTCTCTACTACACATAAGTAGTTGATTCTTAATCTCATCTCCCTTCTAAGTGGTGTTCCTTATTTTCGTAGAAAAACCGGCAAGTTTGGAATACTCTTTATAGAACTTTCCAACTTCTTCTAGTGTCTTGAAAGTCATCCCAATCTTTGGGACAAATTGTTCATCCACAACACACCTGGACTATAAAATAAACCAAAAATAGTATTAAAGCAAAACTACTGTATAGTACAAAATGAACAAAAAATTGTCCATTATAATTTCAAATTCAAAAACACTTGCATTTTGAATGAACCGAAAATATTATCAAAACGAAGCCAATGTACAATATTAAATAAATAGAAAATTGTGTTCATAAACAACTGGATTTAGCGATTCTATTCCATTCCATTCAATTCAAAATTGAATAATCCAAACCTCGTCCAACAGATTCGATTCAGAAGAATAATTCAAATCACTCTGATTTTGAACTTGAAGCATCCATTGTTTTGATACACTATTAAAATCTGAATAGAAAGAAGAAATATGAAATTTGAAAACGAAGAAGAAAATGAAGAACATAAATACAATGCAGATTAAAGACGAAAACGAAGTTTTATGTTAAAAAAAATAAAGAAGAAAATCAGAGAAATCAGAACAAAGAAAAAGGAAGAAAAGTTTTATGCTAAAAAGTAATGGTCGCGTGAAGAAAAAAAAATGGTTGACTTGATTAGAGAAATTATATGAATATGAATTAGAGAGCATTATTGTACAAACTATTCTACCATATACTAACTTGGGCAAATTAAATAAAGATAACAAAATTTTAGGCTTGGAAAATATATAATATAATAGTTGTCAATTTTATTAATTTATTGTGTAAAATAGGAATCTTAGCTATGTACGGTTCGGTCCAAAAAAGATCATTGGTTCAGTCGGAAGATGCAAAGCTGGCTATGGCCATATCAGTGCATCCCTTTAGCAGGCCATTCAGGAGAAACCACCCTTTCTAGAAAACTTGGTTTTCTAGGCACGCAAAATCCAAACACAAGTGAAAAAGAAATAAAGAATGCCTCTTTTGTATATAAATAGCTACCCTGTCTCTATGTTCTTTTATAAGTTGCAACTTGCAAGACAATGCAAGGACATCTTTTGTATATAAATGTCTTATTGCTTTTAATTTGTTGTATTTTTATTTATTTTTTTTTATTTTTACTGTTTTTGTGCGTTACAATGTAAAGTAAAGCAATATAAATATAGAAAGAACCTTTCGATATATGTGATAATGGTTAATAGAAAAATTAGTTTTTGAAAGATAAGATATTTTTTTAATTTATTTTTAAAAGATTTTTTTAATTAAATTAGTTTTTTAAAGATTGTAAATTAATCATATTTGTTCTCCACTCACTTTAATAATAATTTTTTTTAAAGATTGATGTTATAAAATATTAATTGATAAGATATATAATACCTGACTAATTGGATATTGGTCAAATATGTTTATGAAAATTATTAATTTAGTCATTTTCTCTAATTACAAAAATTTTATTCCTAATATGACCTAGTGACTAAATTGATAGATTTTCGTAAACATATTTAGTTAACATCTAATTGAACATGTTATATGTCATGTATGTTGTCAATTAACATTTCACATCATCAATCGTTAACGAAAATTGTGAGTGGAGTAATTGCAAGACAGATATGATTAATTCGTAATCTTTAAAAGACTAATTTAATTGAAATAATCTTTTAAAGACAAATTTAAAAAATATTTTATTTTTCACGGACTAATTTAATTATTAATCTTGTACGATGCACTAACCCAAAAAAACCATCTCACCAATCAAACCCCTCTCCATGACAACATTATTGCTTATGATATGATATTCATCACCATGACCATGATTTCCCAAACAAGTTCTAAACAACCCTAGTGTTCTACTTGCACGACTTTACAAACGGGCCAAATGCAAGTATGCAACAATTGTGTAAATTATCGTCATTAACGGAAAAGTCTGGTCTTACACGACATTTGGTACCCTTTATAATGGTGGACGATTCAAACTTATACTATTTGTTTTCTAAATCTGTCGTTAAATAAAAAATCATCTACCAATTTATTAAGTGGATAAAAAGAAAAAGTAGACTTCCAGGTACTTTTGAAAACGCTTAACCACTAAATTGGTCGATAATTTTATCATGAATTATCGATTTGACAACCAACATAAAAATTAAGTTAAAAAATATTAGTTTCTGCCTAAATTAGTGAGTGTTTAGATTACAGTTTGCAAACGAAAGTTTGCATAAAATTGATTCTATAAGATTGATTTTGATGATAAATAAGTTTGGGTTAACGTAATTTATGTTTGGCAATCTTTATATCAAAATTGGTTATAATAAAATAAATATTGTTTGGATTATACAACTCAAAATCACTTTTAGATAAAAAATTACTAAAAGAGACATCAATTTAAATAATTTTTTTTATATACCTGCAAAATCAGAACACTATCAAAAATAATATAAAAAGTATTTATCATATAAATAAAATAAATACAATAAAAAATAAAAATATAAAAGAAAGTACTATAAATTTTATAATGTCAGATAAAAAAATATTCTATAATTTTTTTAGTACCGTCAATACTCTTTAATTTAATATTATTTTAGACTGTAAATTTTTATTATTTATGACTCTATTATTTCTTGTAACTAATTTTTTATTTGTTTTGTCCTTTTTTATAGGATCATAATTTATATTATACAAAATTTTGATAATAAACATAGTATATAATAATAATAATTACAAATTTTACAAAGTCAGAATATAAAATAAAAAAAATTAATACAAAATAAAAATAGAGTACATCAAAAAATAGAAAAAAACAGATAAAAAATAATAAAAATTCCATAAAACCAACAACATATATCATATAAACAAAAAAATAGCATAAAAAATAAATAAAATTCATATGAAAAAATAATAAAAGTATCATATAAATTAATAAAATATTTAAAAAATCAGAGCACCATAAAAAATAAAAAAAAAGTCAACAAAATTTGTCATATGAATAAAAAAAATATAATAAAATAAATAAAAAATCATATAAACAAAACCAACCAAAAATAAAAAAATTATAAAAAATATACATATAAAAAATAATATAGTAGGAAGAACTATAAAGAACGATCTTGAAAGTAATAGTTACTGCTGGTATCATTCTTATAGAAGAAAATGAAGGATAGGGTTGGTAAAGAATAAATAAATTTTTTACCTAATTTCTAATGGCAATCAGCAACCATGAACCTGAAACGCAGAAGTTACAAATTTTAGCTTCTGCTGAACGTGCGTTCAGAGGCAGAATCAATTTTGGGTTTAGAAAGATAAAAATTACCAAACATCAAAGTGAAACTTTCAAGAAGCTCAAACGTGCTTCTCTCCTCCTCAACGTATTTGCCAAACACAGTCGTTAGTAATAAAATTCTTTAAGAATATAAATATAAGAAGAGTGCTAGGATCAAGTAATTTGTAGTTATCAATTAATCATTATTAGTGTTTTAATGATATGAGATTATATTTAATACTATGAGATTAGCCACTTTTTTTGCTATTAAATATTGACCAAATTTTAATAAAAGTACTAACTTTTTAGACTTTTTTTTTAAATGTAAAGTTTTGTTTATTGAAAACGTAAGTTTTTAAATTTACAATAATATTAAACACTCCATATCTACTGTTGTAAAATATGTATCTAAAAAAATTATCAAATTTAGAAGTAATAAGTTATCTTTTATATTGTAGACAATTATAAAAGCAGATAAAATTGTTTCTTGCTTAAAATTTTAATTAGAAATACGGGTTATTAATTGACTAATGTTGATAATTGAGAGGCATGTCTCCTTTTGGCTCTTGGAGTAATGGTGATGCTGCAGCTTCACCAACTTTGGGCACAAATTGGGGACCTTGGTAATTGCGATCAGAATAATGCTTTCTTTCTCATTTTATTCCTTTTGTACTTAGCTTCCAAAAATATCTTGAAAGTTGAAAGTCTTACTCCATTTAATTACTATGACAAATTATGGAAATGAAAATTACTGGAATCACCGAGTCACTGGACACAATATAAGGAAAGAATAAATGTCTACGCGTGTAGCTACCCCAAAACAAGAAAGAAAAAACAAAAACTCCACCTACCCCTCTCTCTCTCACTCTCCATTCCTCAGGCTCTAACATTCCAAAAATGGATGAAAACAACGCCAAAGACACCGCCGTGGCAGCTGGTGAGACCGAAGACACCGCCGGAGCCAGTGACCAGGCGAGCAAGTTGCGGGTGTCAATGAGATATGCGCTGATGTTTGTAGAGTACCCTTTCATGGCTTCCATTGAAAGAGAACCCAGGAAGCTTTATGGCTGCCGCGTGAAGAAGAGAAAAGAATGAAAGAATGAGATCAAGTTGGAGCTTCCGACGGTACGGTGGTGGTGTGCGACCCAGGTAATCAAGCTGCTGCTGTTTTTCTACTTTAGTATGAACAATTAATTGTTAACTCTTTTGCTCACTTCTAATTTTACAAATATTCTGAACTTTTCTGCATTTCTGGTAACACACTACAAACTAACACAAACTATCTATCAAACATTACAAACAAGACAAGCACGAATAAAGCTAAATCAAAACAGAAGAGAATAGAAGAGAAAATGATGATTCAGAGAAATTGAATGAGAGTTCTAATTTATTTTATTAATTTTCGCTGCCGTACTTTCCCTTGAGAAAACAAAAACAACTCGAACTCCATCGTTCCAACCCCCCAAACTCTCAGTTCGAATGAGTTTCCTTTTATTTTATTTTTCGTTTCAGTTTCAGTGACACCCTTTCAGAACCCTTAGAACCCTTATAGATATGATTGAACAGAGCGGTTTATTGCTATGTGTGTTCATATGCTTCTTGCTATATCATGCTGTGAGGGCTGAGATACCATTAGGTTCTAGACTTTCGGTGGTTGACAATGGCAGCTGGGTTTCCAAAAATGGTAATTTTACCATTGGATTTCTTAAGATTTCGGATGAGCCTGGCCAGTTTAGTTTTGGCATTCGTTTCAGCGACAAGTCTATACCGTATAGTCAACAAAGAATGGTGTGGAGTGCTGACTTTCTGTATGGAGTAGGTAACATGTCCTATTTCCTTTTCACCACAGATGGTGAAATGGTCCTGTTTGATGATCAGGGAATGCCTTCATGGAGCAGCCAAACCAGTAACAAGGGTGTCGTGTCGGCTTCTCTTCTTGACAATGGAAATCTTGTTCTAATTGATAGAGAGCAAAAGGTCATTTGGCAAAGTTTTGATAGTCCAGATGATACACTTCTCCCAGGACAGTTTCTATCTTGTGATAAGATGCTTCAAGCTGCAAATACGAATCTACTGTCCAGTTACTACACCCTGTCTATGAATGTTTCGGGACACTTGATGCTCCTTTGGCAAGGTATTATTCCCTACTGGACAAGCCAAAACCCTTCTGTTCCGAATCTCACTGCATATGTAACAAACAATGGAGCTCTGCAACTTTTAGACAAAAATCTTAATGTTGTTTGGACCGTGTTTGGAGAAGACTACGATGAATATGTTAAATACCGGTTTCTTAGGATAGATGTGGATGGCAATCTCCGCTTATATTCGTGGGTGGAGGCTTTGCAGTCATGGAAATCTGTCTGGCAAGCTTTTCAGAACCAGTGCAAGGTTTTTGCGACTTGCGGTAAACGGGGGGTCTGTGTTTTGTCTTCCTGTGGTACTGCTGATTGTGTGTGCCCTTTCAACCAGACGGACACTGATGAGACTTGTTTGATTCCATATGAACAAAAGTGTAAACATGGTTCCACTATGATCACATATAGGAATATACACCTATTTGGGCTTTTCCCTATTGATGGTCCGGCTATCAAGACTAGCGTGAATAAATGTATGCAATTGTGCCAGAATGACTCTAGTTGTACTGCCGCAACCTTTTCTAATCATTTTCTTCCCCAATGCTCGATAAAGAAATCTGAGTATGTCACTGGCTATTTAGATTGGTCTCCAGACGTGGTATCATTTGTCAAGAGTTGCTCATCTACATCTGCCCCAAAGTTCCCATGTCAAAGTCAAAGCTCACCTCCAACAGAAGAAGATTCTGATATTCGTGTTCCTTGTCTAATAGGAATATCCTTAGACACAATTATCATCGCTGTTGTCCTTCAACTCGGATGTTTTTATCTTTTCATCTACAAAAGGAAAACCTCTACTAGATGCAAATACAATTTACCTTCCGCAGACACAAATTTAAAGGGCTTAGTTGTGTTGTTATCTTTTTCAGAGATCAAGAGCGTCACTGAGGATTTCAAAGATCGAATTGGGCCAAATATGTTCAAGGGCATGCTACTAAACAAATTCCCAGTTGCTGTTAAAGAGCTGATTGCATCCATAGATGCAAGGAAGTTCAGGACTGCTGTTCTGAAGATTGGAGGCATCCACCACAAGAACCTTGTGCAGCTGGAGGGCTATTGTTGCGAGTCCAATCATAGATTCTTGGTCTACGAGTACGTCAAAAACGGTTCTCTTGAGAAGTATATAGATGATTCCGCTCTTTGCAAGGAACTGACCTGGAGAAAAAGGGTTGACATATGCTTAAGCGTGGCCCAGGCCATTAATTATCTTCACTCTGAATGCAGGGAGTTCATAAGTCATGGAAATCTGAAGTGTGAAAATGTCATGTTGGATGAGAACTTAAAAGCCAAGGTGAGCGAATCTGGGTTTGCAATAGTAGACGGCGAGGCAGTGTACTGTGCCTTTTCTGCCCAGAGAGACATAGCAGATTTCGGCATGTTAGTCCTAACCTTATTGACCGGATGTAGAGATCAAAGTGATCTTTGTGAGTGGTCATATAAAGAACTGATAGAAGGGAATGCTGCAAATGTGATTGACAAAAGAATTGAAGGTGGTGCCAATTCAAATGAACTTGAGCGCGTTTTGAGAATCGCATTCTGGTGCCTACAAAGCGATGAACGTCGAAGGCCTTCAATGGAGGAAGTAGTGGCAGTACTGGAAGGAACTTTGAGTATTGATCTACCACCACCTCCATTTTGATGCAAGAGGTTATTGCTGGAAGAATCCTAGATACAATAAGATAATGTTTCTGAGATTCAGTGGATGTGCTAAATAAATTTGTAGGAACTGTGTTCACTTTAGTTTACAACCTTAGTCACATTATAGTTTACAACCTTCTTGTTTGTGCTAAATAGAGAGTTTGTTACCTCTTAGCTTATTAGGAGTTGTAACTATAAACTTTGAAGACTGTGTTCAGCAATGTCCTGTTTTTTTATCCTTGATTATATATATATATATAAGAAAGGTGTGCTTCTATAGTTAGTGAGTAATGCTTCTATATATTTTGAATTAAGGATCAAAATAGAAAATCTAATACGTTGAACAACACAAAAGAATGAAGGTGAGACTGTTTCTCATCAGTTGCATTTATACAGAATTTACTGATGAAACTAAGTTACACATATTTTTTCTTTTATATCTTCATTTATAGTAACATGATTGGTACATATGCCTTCCATTTTTTTTTCTCCCAATTGTTCTTTTTGCTGGACAGATGATATTACTTTGTCATATTTTCCATGTTTAAACATCTCTAGTATGTGAAGTCACACATTGTCAAAAAGGAGTGATTGTTATTATCTTTTTATTCTTGTAGTTTGTGGTTTGTGTTGCGAATATGCGATGCATTGTCGTTGCGTGATAACATGGGAGTTTAATACCTGAGAACAACCACAAAGTTCTTTTGTCACTGGGTTTGTACATCTCTATTGCATACATGTCTTCATCTTCTTTGGGCCGATTATATTGCTTAGATCTTTGATTGTTCTGTGATTCTTGAAAAACTCTAAAGTTATTTTAACAGGTTTTATTTAATTATTATGCTTGGCTAGGCCGTTTTCTCTTCTGCTTTTCATTTTCTGCCAAGATGTTATGGGAATGACATGATAAATAGATTAATGATGCATATCGGTTTCTCTTTACCCTGATAAAACAATCCGACTTTGATGCCTTGATTGGATTCTTAATTTGACACTTGATCTTTTTCCTTCCCTTATTTTGGGTTCAATGAGAACATTTTATTATGAACTGTAGGTACTTGCTGTGAAGAAACTTGAAAAGAGAGTTTGTAATCACCAGAAAGAGGAGGATTTTTTTGAATTAGTGAATGGCATTGATAGAACACGACATGTAACAATCGTCAAGTTTATTGGGTACTGTTCAGAGCATGGTCAAAGGCTTCTGATATACGAGTAGCAGTAATGGATCACTCTATGAGGCACTCCACTCAGAGGATGAATTTAAAACAAGACTCACGTGGAATGCTCGCATCCGGATAGCACTTGGGGCGGCTAGGGCCCTAGAGTAAGTCAAGTTACCATTATGTTTTTAAGAGAAAAAATTGCTCAAGCTTGTTGATTTGTAGCTTTGGCTTATAACAGGTTCAGATCTTCTATTTTCACAAGTCTGGTTTATCCTGCCTAAAATATTAGTTTTCCTTGGAGAATTCATTCAATTGCTGATCTTAATTTGCTCAAGTCATGGTTATTGATGTTGAAGCTTTATTTCAACTTTGCTAGTACCTCCAAAGTTAAATTGTTAAATGCTAAATTAAAATTTCATAGTTAGTAATACATGCCATATTTTTGTGTGAAAGATTTTAATAGTTAAATATTTTTTTGCAAACCAATTCAACCCTAAAGGTTAAGCTGTTGGTTGCTGGCCCAAGAATGATGGCTTTTTTCTAACAACAATGAATTTCTTATCAAATCTCTTTAGAGAGTTCTAGGATCTTTCTGAAAACAAAATAAAGCATATGCAAAAAGATAATTGAAAGCTGAAGCATGGGAAAGTCTTTCCTTGATTTAACATATTTGAAGACACAAATCTTTGATGATCTGAATGAGAAATCTAAGGTTTCTTCTTGTCTTCTGACAAGGTATTTGCATGAGCAAGAGCAATGTCAGCCGGCTGTGATTTACAGAAATTTCAAGTCTGCTAACATTCTTCTTGATAATGACCTATAAAAAGCATGGTAGATCAATCAGTTCTAAAGATAAAAATTCTCGAAAAAAAAAAAGAGGGGCAAATTATGATAAAGAGGCAAATACACTTCCTGTTGAGGAGGATGAAGACATAGTTGAGACACCTACAGTTGTCTTTATAGGAGAAAATAGAACCAAAGAGAAATGATTGCTGATGATATATTTGCATATAATATAATGCTAAATATTATACATGAAAATGAGGATCTTGAACCAAAAACCATCTAAAAATGTCGACGAAGGGATGATTGGTAAAAGTAAAAAGAAGCCATAAATTACCTTGCAAAACGTGAAGTTTTTAGTTCTATAGTACGAATACTAGGTGTGAAACTTGTTTGATACAAATGGGTATTTGTGAGAAAACAAAATGAGAATAATGAAATTGTATGCTACAAAACTCAACATGTAGCACCAGATTTTTCAGAAAGATCTGGTATAGACTATAAAGAGACTTGCTCTTTTGTAGTTGATACAATTACCTTGAGATATTTGATTAGCTTATCTGTATATCATAAATTATATATACATCTAATGGATGTAGCCACAACCTATTTATATGGGTTATTAGATTATGATATCTATATGAAAGTCTCTGAAGGACTAAAGATATCTGAATTATCCAAAGAGAAATCTCAAGGATTATACTCGGTTAAATTGTAAAAATCTATATAGTTTAAAGCAATATGGACGGATGTGGTACAACCTTTTTACATAGTATTTGATGCAAAATGTGGTACAACCGTCTTACATAGTATTTGATGCAAAAGGTGTTTAAAAATGATGATATTTGGCGATGTATTTGTAAAAGAAATTTTGCGTCTGGATTTATTATAATTGTGTATGTTCATTGGATCTTCTGGATAAATCCCAACGATCATAAATGCTCTGAAAGAAGAGTTTGAAATGAAAGATCTTGAGAAAATCAAATTTGTCTCGATTTTCAAATCAAATATGTAGCAAAAGGGATATTTATTTATCAAAAGACTTACGCACAGAAAATCCTAAAGAGATTTTATAGGAATAAATTATTTCCAATAAGAATCCCAATGATCATTAGATCACTAAATATGAAGAAGGTTGACCAAAAAAGAAAATAAAAAAGCACTTGATCCTGAAGTACCATATCTTAGTGCCATAGAGGTTAATGTATCTTGCGAATAATACACGTCCCGATATAACATTTTAGGGGTGAGCACAGGTCGGGTTGGTTCGGGTTTAAGGTAAAATTAGAATCGAACCAATAAAATTGTAATTGGTTCGGTTTGGTTCGAATTTGTGTTTTTTTGTGTGTGTATCCGAACCAAACCAAAATGATTAAAAACGGATTGGTTCGGCTCGGTAATTGGATATCCGATGAAACAGAAATTCATAAAAAAATAAAAAACGAAATTTTTATCTTAAAAATTCTATAAGTAAAATAAACATGTAACATTAATAGAAATAATCCAAACATGTTAAACACCAAATACATTAAAAATTAAACACATTAAAACCCAAACATATTAAATACTAAAGACATTAAAATTCAAATATATTAAAAGGCATATATATTTTAAATTTTTTTTATTTAATTAATATATGGTCGGTTCTACGGGTTGGTTCGGGTTCCACACTCCAGAGCCGTTACCCGAACCAATTACTAGAGAGTCATTGGTTTGGTTCGATTCAGATTCGAATGGGCAATCGGATACCCGCGACCCGTGCTCACCCCTATAACATTTGCTGTAAATTTATTAGCGAGATACATTTTCTCTCTAACTAAAAGACATTGGAATAAAATAAAAAAATGTTTTAATATTTTCATGAAATCACTTATATGGGATTATTTTATCCATATGGATTCAAGTCACAATTGTTTGGCTATATAGATGCAAGTTATCTATTTGATTCCCATAAAGGCAAATCCAAACCGGATACTTATTTATATTTGGTGACACAACTATATCATGGAGATCTTTGAAGCAAATTATAGCTACAATATCTTTCCATCATGATGAAATACTTGTAATACATGAGGCAAGTCATGAATGCTTTTAGATTAGAAATTTGATTGGATATATTCAATCATTATGTGGATTGATTAGAAATAACTTCTACAACATTATATGAAGATAATGCAGCATATATCTCTCAGCTCAAAAGTGGATACGTCAAAGATGACCGAACAAAACATATTCTCTCCAACTTTTTTTCACACACAACCTTTAAAATCAAACAACAATTGACGTTTAATAAATTCGTTTAAGTGATAATTTGGAGGATTTATTTACCAAGTCACTTCCTACATTCTTATTTGAAAATATAGTACACAAAATCGGAATATTTGACTTTTGAGATCTTATATGATATTATCAAGAGGGAGAGAGATTGTCTTATCTATGTGTATATGTAAGATTATCTTTTTTATATAATAAGTTAAACTATTGGATTTAATGAACATGAATCGGGTCAAATATTATTTATTTAAAATTGAATCTCGCTATGATATTTTATCAGATTTATTTTAAAGACTATATAATTTAATTATAAATGAACTCTAAACAAATTGAATTGAATAATCAAGTCAATTCGATATATAATTAGTGTGTACAATTCTATGAATTTTATATAATAAATTAATAAAATATTTTTTGTAAATTTAAAATTATCAATATTTTTTGATACACTAATTATAATTATATTTTTTATTATACAATTTTTTATAATAAAATTTTTAATTAATAATTTTAACTTGTATCATTATTCATTAGAGCACATGTTAACTAAATCCAAAAGTTTATTATTGACTCTTGTATTTATTTGTATATATTTTAATACTATTCAAGCCATAGTTACAATAAATGCTTATATTAATTAATAGTGTAATATATGGAAAGGCCAAGCTAAGTTATAAATAAAATGAATTATTATAATCGACAGTATAAATCTATCTTATTAATTTAGTGAAAAGTCAATTATATGGGAAATCAAACATTCTTAAAACGGATGGGAATAATGAATTTATATCAGTTAACAAATGCCTTATCAAGTATTCTTAAAATATTTATTAAGGTGTTAAATATTAAAAAGTTTGTATTAAGAAATATTATTATACTCTTAACTTACATTCTTTACTAAATCAATATCAATATTTCATATAATCTTTTTAATAAAACATCGAAGAAAAAAAATTATATAATTAAAACTAATTTTTTTAAAACATTTATATAGAAGTACTTGTATTTAAATAACTTGTGAAAAAATAAAATTAAAATTAGTGTATTCAAATATATTAAAATTTTTGAATTTATAAAAAAAAAAGAACAAACTGATGAAGGGACTAATTTGATGCTCAACATTCAATTTCAGGGACTAAAATGAGTCATTTGATGCAAAATAAGGAATCAATTTGGTGCATATGTAATGATGACATAGTGAATGACACGTGGACAAATAACATTGTGAAACGTGGCATAACCATCCACGTCAGCATGTCACGTGTCGTTGACCAACACGCCATTATACCGTTATACGTGGCCAAACCATAAGGTGATACGTGTCACCAAAGGTTTTACGTCATCAAGTCATGTCAGCACGTCATTAACGAAAAACGGGTCAAGGACTAATATGGTGCAATTTTTTCAATCTCAGAGACGTAATTAATGCAATTAGAATTTCAGGAACGATTTTGGTACACGGCATCAAACTCAAAAACCACTTTAAAAATTTAGTCGAGGAAGAAACCAACCTTACCTTTTTCAATAAAGTGCATTTTTCCCTTGCTAAGTTGACAGAAAATTAAATTAAAAAATAAAAAAAGTGAATTTACAATACATAAAGCAGTAAGGGAGGATTGTACTTTTTTTTATGGAATTTAAACTGCAATGTCAATCAACATTTTTAAGATTTTGTTATAAATGATTCGAATGTTCATTTTTTTTAATCTTTACCTCTACGATTCTTTTTTTATCATTTATCTCATTAATACCACATTTGTTTGCTTCAATGTATTTATTTTGATACTGAAATATGAAACATATGCTAATTTTACAAAAAAAAAAAAAGGATAATCACCATGTGTCATAAGATTTTGCACTTCTTTAAAAGAAAAGACAATAAAAATTATATGTTTCTTTCACAAAATACACTGCAAAAGAAAAAGAAAAGAAATGTTCTAAGTTCATTTTTCTTTGACTGCGACTATAAAAATGTGTACAAAAAAAAAAACATTAATAACAAAATCTGTTAAAAATATTGAGTTATATTTTCAAAACTCATCATCACATCTTGCCTTAGGCATGTTATTGATTTTAACCATATAATTTTGATTTTGTTAGGTAATCTTATCTAATTGATACCCAAAAATAATTAATTTTAAACATGGACAGCCTATTTTATGACGCAACTATTGAATTGATACTAACTCATCAGTCATCAAATTATTTTTTTTTGTAGAATAACCATTCTCGATTGGTACCATACTTATTTTTTATATGGGACAATCATATCCAACTGGTACCCGTAAATAGTCTATTCTATCAGGTACCCATAATCGACTGGTACCCATCTTGTTTTTCAATTCTTTATGGGCAACCAAACCCAACTAGTACCGTCTTATTTGTTCAATTTCTTGTGGACAACCATACCCAATTGGTACACATCTTTTTTTTCTTCCCTTGTGGAGTGACCATATCCAATTAGTATCTACTGTCGTTTTGGGACAACTGAATTCAAACAGTACCTATTATTTTTTTATTCGAAAGTTATCTTGCTACTACCCATCTTACTTAACAGTTTTTATCACATCACGTTTTATCTTCATTATGAGGCAACTATATTTAGAAAGTACTATTACGTGGGGGCAATCGCATTAAATCGATACCCATTGCATTTTATTATCTAATCATATATATTAATTTTATATATCATGGGATATCTGTACCGATTTGGTACCCATTATATTTCACTTTTAAAAATTTTCAGTCATCTATTATATATTTATATTTCTTTCAAACTGCACTAGGACAGTACCAATCATGTATTACTCAATACGTTCTTCAAGAACAAATTTAGATAAACTTCGTTGCCTTTTTATTTTTTATAAATAAAAATGTAAAAGAGGAAATCTATTAAAACTTAAAATGGTCCGGATAATTACATATTATTATTATTATTATTATTATTATTATTATTATTATTATTCTCTCAAAAAATAAAAAATCATAAAAATCACAAAAGATACTTATATTATTTATCGAAAAGATAATAATAACAAAAGAAAAGATATTCACTTATCTAAAAATATCCTTAAAATTTTGCCTCTATTTGCTATTACAATGTTGTGTGTGTTAGAAGATGTGTTTCTTTTTTCTTTATTCTATAACAAGTGTTCTTAATATTTTGTATCTTTGTCTTTTTTATTTATAAAAATATATAAAATATAAAATTTTACAAAAATACAAATTCTTTCACATTTTAATTGCTGACGGATAAGTTTAAAATTAAAAATTAAAGTCTAGAGTTTAGTATAATGCTTAAAATTCAATTTTGGAGACCAATAGATCATAATATAATACAATTAAAACTTATGACTATTTTAGTGTATAGATTCAATTTTAGAGATTATCTTAAGAATTTAAAAATTAAACTAATTATCAAATATAAATTTACTCAAATAACTAAATAGAGTATTATCTTATTTATTTTATTCAAGTAATTTTTTACTCAAATTATATTCTGTCTTTCCATTTAATAAAATCTCTAATAAAAAGTGAACTAATTATTTTAGATAAAGTTAAATTTAAAAATAAAAATTTATTTTGGACAAAAAGAATAATAAAATTTAATTTTATAATAATTAATCACATATCATATTAAAGCAAAAAACTTTAATAATTTTTTATTTTATTGATCCTCCACTTGTTTATTTTTACCAGGAAGTACATAAAAAGATGTGTTCATTCAAAATACATGTATATGAACCAACATAAGGGGAAGAGCAGTGGAGTTAACCATCACTATGGCAGCAACAACCACTTTTGGGATTACAGTCCCAACGTTGATAGTGATTAAGTATGATGCATACAACGCGACAAAATCCAGTATCACATGATATTCCTGGATCGCAAATTTCCAACCTCCTATTGACACTGCTTGCGTCTGCAATAATTAACAAAATTGATAGATTAATATAACATTTTAATATATTTATTATATTCATTTAGTTAAGTATAATCATTTATGTATTTGTATTTAATTGTTTAAATACTTAAAATAAAAAATTTTATAATAATATAATATTGTAACTTTTATAATTAAAAAGTTGCTTTCAAGTATTTTTACTTATTATAAAATGAATTATAAAAAAAGTAAAATAAATTTCGTCACTTGAAATAAAAAATAAAGCCACGAAAAGAATACAAAAGAAAAACTTTGACGCACTATTAGTAGCCATTTTGTCACAATCAAATTATATTTTTTTGTTTTCTTGAAAGAATATGAATAATCAAGTTTACTGATCAGTCTATTTATAGGCTTTTGAAAAAAAAAATTAAACCCAATATGATATTGTTATTATAATGACAATAATAAATTAGATTTTGCTAAGATAATTAAATGTCGCTATCTCACATTATTATTGGTAGAAATTTTTTACTTAATATGTATAAAATAAAATTAATCATTCTTATTTTTGAAAAAAAATTAAATTTTTTATTTTGATTTACATATCTAGATTGTATTTTTTTAATTAAATATATTATTTTTAAAAACAATTTATTAAATAAATTGATTTAATTAAAAAAGAAGAAATACTACGCACATTATAATGATTTCTTTACAATTTTATCCTTAATTTTTATAAATTTGGTTCCTTTTACTATGGGCAAATTCTTATGCTAAAAATTCTGTCTTGATTCTTACAAATTCAATATTTTTTTTATTGTAAGTGGATTTTCTATCACTCTTACTGTTAATAAATCCTTTTGTTATCTACTCATAAATATTTTGTTGATTTGACAAATATATTATTTTTTTTATCAAATAACAAATCAATTAACTTCTTTCCTTCTTTCTTTCTCTCTCTATATATAAACCTAATATGATATTTTTATTATGATGACAATAATATTTTGGGTCTTATTAAGGTAATTAAATGTTGGTATTTTATATTATTGGCAGATTTTTTACCTAATATTATAAAATAATAAAGTTAAAATAGTTCTTATCTTTGAAAAAATATAAATGTTTCTTCTTTTGATTTAAATATTTAAATTTCAATCCCTTTAATTAATATATTACTTCTAAAAACAATTTATTAAATAAATTGATTTGACAATATATATATATATATATATATATATATATATATATATTATTGATCAGATGAATATAATTTATTATTTATTTATAAATTATTTATTATATATTATTAAAATCAAAATTTTTTAATTAATAGCATAATTGACATGACATATTTTAAAAGTGTTTTTCAATTTATTTAATTTTATTGAAATAAATATAAAATTATTAAATATTTTATTTGACCATATTAATTATAATTAATTAATTATATTAATTATTTAATTTGACTAAAATAAATTAATTGATTGTATTTTAATTTGTATTAATTTTGTTGTCTTATATATTTTGATTAATGATTTTTGTAATATTATAATTAATTATTTGTTTGATTTGATTAAGATAAATATAAAATTATTTAATATTATATTTGACCACATTAATTATAATTAATTAATTATTTGATTTGACTGAAATAAATGAATTAATTATTTTTAATTTGCATTAATTTTTTTATGTATTTTGATTAATGATTTTTAAAAGTGTTATAATTTTTACATAACATATTTATAAGATATTTTTATTTAACTTATTTTATTGAGCTAAATAAGTATAGTTAATTTATTATATAAATTATTTAGTTTAATTAATTCATATATGTGATCATTTAGACAGAAATAAATAAATTAGAAGTGTTGTTTCACTTTAATTAGCATTTTGTGATGAAGACGCCCATAAAACGTCAATATGCATTTATTCTATTAATTAATCAATTTCTTGAGTTTAGTCTCATGGAAAAAACAATCCTAAAGCTGTTATAATTAATCCAATAAATTTGATGCTGCAGATTTTTTTAAATATATTTATTTGTAAATTTAAAATCTTGATGTCATCTATTTAATTCTTCATTTTAAATGCATTTGTTTCATTTTTATATAGAAAGAGTTATTTGAAAGTAGTTGATTGGTGTAGTAACTTAATAGTATCTAATAATTTATTAAGATGATTTAATTTTGTTTTATTATCAGTCAAAGATTTTTGTACCATCATTCAATCATGCATATCTATTTAATAGAAATGTTTGGCTGCGCTCTATTAAAGTATTAATAATTATCTCAAAAAGAGAAGGATTAGCGAATATGATTTTTCCGTGGTACAAATGCATCGGATTTAATCTTTTTGTATTTCTAGTTCATTTATGTTATGTTTTTAGCTTTTTTTGAAATATAATTTTGTTAGGTAGATAATAGTTTTTGTAAATAATATGAATAATAGATTTTAAAATTGGCTCAATAAAATAAAAAAATATTCTATCCAAAATTAATTCTTAAATCTTTATATTAGAATAATTATCTGTATACCTAGTAAATTAAACATGCCGTCATTATTAATTGTGCATGAGTAAATCGAATAAAAAAATAATTATTTAATTAAAAATAATAAACATAATCATCTATATATTTATTGAATTAAATATCTTTATATATTTATTATTCACATTATTTAGTATTTTTATTGTCTATTTATATTTTTATTTCTTTGAAAATTGTAGGTGAGGTTATCTCATGCAAAAGTTAGACCAGACGTTTTGACCATGAAGAAGTTAAAAAGGTGAAAAATGCTTAGCCATGGACAGGTATTGCAATAAAGAAGTGAAATTTGTAAATTATTTTCTATTTTCAGTTTTAAGAGCGTATCATTTGTAATTTATTAGGTTTGAAGTAAAGGTTCTCAAAACTTAATAAATATTTTGTTGAAAGCTCTCAATAAAGAGTGAGCGTGATCTTGTTATTAAAAGCTATATAGGCAAAAAATTGTTATACTTCATGGCAGGAAATCATGATTTTTTATTTTAATAAATAAATTAATTATAATCATTACTGAAATAAATAATTTAAAAAATATTTATCAAAATAAATTATTTTTTTATCTCGTTTATACTGTAAACGAGATTATTTTTTGTGTATCTTGTTTACAGCGTAAATGAGATACGTGTATTTTAATTTTTATATATCTCGTTTACAGTTTACGAGATATATGTATTTATAAATAATTAAATATAAATTTTAAAAATAATAAAAAATATTAATAATTTAAATTAGACCAAACTATTAAAAATAAAATGTTTTAAATAATAGAAAAGATGTACAATTTTAAATAATAAGAAAGATAAACAGTTCATTTTAAATAATAGGGATTAACACGTTTACTTGGAAAGCACATAAATGGACTATTAAACTGCCCACTATTAATACGGTTATTTTTTCCTAACTACCCACTATTTAAAAATTTGAAATATAATTTAAATATACGTAATTTATTTGATGATCCAATTAATGCATATCACTACTTTATTAGTAAACGAGATATATGTATTTATAAATAATTAAATATAAATTTTAAAAATAATAAAACATATTAATAATTTAAATTAGACCAAACTATTAAAAATGAAATGTTTTAAATAATAGGAAAGATGTACAATTTTAAATAATAGGAAAGATAAACAGTTCACTTTAAATAATAGGGATTAACACGTTTACTTGAAAAGCACATAAGTGGACCATTAAAGCCCACTGTTAATACGGTTATTTTTTTAATTACCCACTATTTAAAAATTTGAAATATAATTTAAATATACATAATTTATTTGATGAGCAGTTAATGCATGTCACTACTTTATTAGCATAGAATATGGAATCTTTTTTACTTAAATTATATTTTAAATTTTTATGTACTCTGTTGCAACAAATAAAATTTTTGTGGAAAAGTATGAGAAGCCAATATATATATTATACAATGCATACAATGGGGTTAAATTGAAATTAAAATTAAATTATGGGCAATTAATTAATTTTGAATTGTTTCTAATTTGAAATTTGAAACAAATTAGGATTATCGTCAGTTATAGAATCAAAACAATGACCTCCCTCTCTCAATATGGCGTGACCTCCATTCTCTCTATTTCTTCGAGAATCTCGCCGGTGCAGCGCTGCCACGATCATCGCTTGCCGTCCAAGTCTGTTCCGACTGGCCTCGTCGTCTGCACAATCCACCGCCCAGCACGACGTTCCTCTCGTTTGTTCGATCTTCACGGCAACGCAGTAACTCGAACGTCCAGTGAGGACAGTGCGCAGTTGGTGTGTGCCTTCTTCTCGATGTCGACTCGCAAGATTAAGGTGTTTCAAGTGTGCTTCCTCCTTCACGTATATCACCCATCCGAAGTTCTTTAATGGAGTGCGATATGGTTGAACCGTTGGGTTGTGTTCCATCTGCCATCGGTAATGAGAATTCATCAAATTCACATGAAAACGTAGCTGACCATTTCGTCGTTGATGGTGAGAAATCGAATAAGGTGAGCAACTTACGTTCAAAACATTGATAATGGATGGTTATTTTTCAACTGATTTAGATTTTAAATCTCAATACAAATGGCGTGTTTATTTTTATGTTTAATGCTTACCCAGATGTGATGGAGAATTTGTGATTCAACCAAATTTGTGATTGTTTTATATTGAATGGTATGCGTATATGTATGGAGAATTTGCATAAATTAATTAATCATGGCATGCTTATATGATTGTTTTATAATGGTATGGTATGATTATATGTTTCCTGCATATTATATGGTATGCTTATATGCTTATATGTATGCAGAATTTGCATCAATTAATTAATGGTATGCTTATATGATTGTTTTATAATGAATGATATGCTTATATGCTTCCTGCATGTGTATATAATTATACATGATGGTCATTGAATGAATAAAATAAGCAACTCTAGGGTGATGCAGGCGCTGAAATTGAGGACTGAATTATGTGTATGGTAATTATATCTACTGCATGTTCAGCTATGTGAGGTATAGTGACCATGGGCTTTGAAACTGAGGAACCCACTAAGTGCATGTTGATTGTGTGTACTGCATGTTAATGTATATGATGTACAGTGTCATTATGAAAGAGAATAGTAGTAGATACAAGGGATAAATATAATAGGTAAAATTAAATAAGTAATTCAATTACTATCAGTAGGTGATATTCATGCATTTTCTTCTAATCTAAAATGGGTTGGATGATGTAGTTGATATCTGTTTGTGTCGCATTGTTTGGATTGTTTAGTTAGGGTTTATGTACATGATATTTACTAAGGTTTTATGTAGTTAGTTTTTTTGTTTGGATTTTTGCGTTTATTTTGTAGGCCATGCCACTATCGGATGTTACTGAGGTTGGAAGTGAAGAGATGAATTTTGGTTACAAGGTTTCGATTCTAGTTTGATTTTTGGTGGACGAAATTGTGATCCTCTTTGTATTTGCATGAGATTTAAAAATTGGCTCTATTGGAATTTATGATCACAACTCCATTCAACTTAACCAGCAAGTGTACTGGGTCATCCAAGTAATACCTTACGTGAGTAAGGGTCAATCCCACAGAGATTGTTGGTATGAAGCAAGCTATGGTCACCTTGTAAATCTCAGTTAGGCAGATTAAATTGATTTTGGATTTCGAAAATTAATAATTAAATAAAAAGTAAAAAGGGATAGAAATACTTATGTAAATTAATAGTGGGAATTTCAGATAGGCGTATGGAGGTGCTGTGTTCCTCTTGAAACTCTACTTCACTACTCACTCTTCCTTCAATCCTTCTTACTCCTTTCCATGGCAAGCTGTATGTAGGGCATCACTATCATCAATGGCTACTTTTAATCCTCTCAGGAAAATGGTCCTATGCGCTGTCACTGCACGGCTAATCGTCTGGAGGCATCACCCTTGGTTGATAGCTACATCCCATCCTCTCAGTGAAAATGGTCCAAATGCTCTGTCACAGCACGGCTAATCATCTGTCGGTTCTCAATCAGGTTGGAATAGAATCCATTGATTCTTTTGCGTTTGTCATCACGCCCAGCCTTCAGGAGTTTGAAGCTCGTCACAGTCATTCAATACCGGAATCCTACTCGGAATACCACAGACAAAGTTAGACTTTCCGGATTCCCAGGATCCTACTCGGAATACCACAGACAAGGTAAGACCTTCCGGATCCCCATGAATGCCGCCATTTATCTAGCTTATACCACGAAGATTCTGTTGGGGAATCTAAGAGATATGCGCCCGGCCTATAGTAGAACGGAAGTGGTTGTCAGTCACGCGCGTTCATAGGTGAGAATGATGATGAGTGTCACGGATCATCACATTCATCAAAGTGTTGTGCAACATATATCTTGGAATAAGAATAAGAGAGAATTGAATAAAAAGTAATAGTAATTGTATTAAAACTTGAGGTACAGCAGAGCTCCACACCCTTAATCTATGGTGTGCAGAAACTCCACCGTTGAAAATACATAAGTGAAAGGTTCAGGCATGGCCGAATGGCCAGCCCCCTAAACATGCTCAATGGCCTCCTAAGATGAAGAATAAAACAAAACTGAGACCAAAGATGAAACGTGGTCAAAAGACGACTACTACAATAGTTAAATGTTCTATTTATAATAAACTAGCTCCTAGGGTTTACATGAGTAAGTAATTGATGCATAAATCCACTTTCGGGGCCCACTTGGTGTATGCTTGGGCTGAGCTTGATCTATCCACGAGCTGAGACTTTTATTGGAGTTGAACTCCAAGTTATGACGTGTTTTGGGCGTTCAACTCCGGATCATGACGTTTTTCTGGCGTTTAACTCCAGACAGCAGCATGTACTTGGCGTTCAACGCCAAGTTACATCGTCAATTTCCGAATGAATTATGGACTATTATATATTGCGGGAAAGCTCTGGATGTCTACTTTCCAACGCCATTGAGAGCGCGCCAATTGGAGTTCTGTAGCTCCAGAAAATCCTTTTCGAGTGCAGGGATGTCAGATTCCAACAGCATCAGCAGTCCTTTTGTCAGCCTTTTTCAGAGTTTTGCTCAAGTCCCTCAATTTCAGCCAGAAATTACCTGAAATCACAGAAAAACACACAAGCTCATAGTAAAGTCCAGAAATGTGAATTTAACATAAAAACTAATGAAAATATCCCTAAAAGTAGCTTGAACTTACTAAAAACTACCTAAAAACAATGCCAAAAAGCGTATAAATTATCCGCTCATCACAACACCAAACTTAAATTGTTGCTTGTCCCTAAGCAACTGAAAATCAAATAGGATAAAAAGAAGAGAATATACTATAAATTCCAGAATATCAATGAATATTAATTATAATTAGATGAGCGGGACTTGTAGCTTTTTGCTTCTGAACAGTTTTGGCATTTCACTTTTTCCTTTGAAGTTTAGAATGATTGGCTTCTTTAGGAACTTAGAATTTTGGATAGTGTTATTGACTTTCCTAGTTAAGCATGTTGATTCTTGAACACAGCTACTTATGAGTCTTGGCTGTGGCCCTAAGCATTTTGTTTTCCAGTATTACCACCGGATACATAAATGCCACAGACACATAACTGGGTGAACCTTTTCAGATTGTGACTTAGCTTTGCTAGAGTCCCCAGTTAGTGGTGTCCAGAGCTCTTAAGCACACTCTTTTTGCTTTGGATCACGACTTTAACCACTCAGTCTCAAGCTTTTCACTTGGACCTTCATGACACAAGCACATGGTTAGGGACAGCTTGATTTAGCCGTTTAGACCTGGATTTTATTTCCTTGGGCCCTCCTATCCATTGATGCTCAAAGCCTTGGATCCTTTTTACCCTTGCCTTTTGGTTTTAAGGGCTATTGGCTTTTTTTGCTTGCTTTTTCTTTTTCTTTCTAATTTTTTTTGCCACTTTTTTTTTTCGCAGGCTTTCTCTTTCACTGCTTTTTCTTGCTTCAAGAATCAATTTCATGATTTTTTAGATCACTAATAACATTTCTCCTTGTTCATTATTCTTTCAAGAGCCAACAGTTTTAACATTCATAAACAACAAGATCAAAAGACATATGCACTGTTCAAGCATTCATTCAGAAAACAAAAGTATTGTCACCACATCAATATAATTAAACTAAATTCAAGGATAAATTCTAAATTCATGTGCTTCTTGTTCTTTTGAATTAAAACATTTTTCATTTAAGAGAGGTGAAGGATTAATGGATTTTATTCATAGCTTTAAGGCATGGTTACATACTAATGATCATGAAGTAAAGACATAAAACATAGATAAACACAACATTAAAAACCGAAAACAGAAAGAAATAAAGAACAAGGAATGAATCCACCTTTAGTGGCGTCTTCTTCTTGAAGGACCAATGATGTTCTTAAGCTTTTCTATGTCCCTTCCTTGCCTTTGTTGCTCCTCCCTCATTGCTCTTTGGTCTTCTCTTATTTCTTGGAGAATGATGGAGTGCTCATGATGTTCCACCCTTAATTGTTCCACATTGTGGCTCAAATCTTCTAAGGAAGTGTTGAGTTGTTCCCAATAGTTGTTGGGAGGAAAGTGCATCCCTTGAGGCATCTCAGGGATTTCTTGATGATGAGCTTCCTCATGCATCTCTTGAGAACCGTGAAGGGTCTCTCTTGCTTGCTCCATCCTCTTCTTGGTGATGGGCTTATCCTCTTCAATGGAGATGTCTCCTTCTATGATAACTCCAGCTGAGTAACATAGATGGCAAATAAGGTGAGGAAAAGCTAGCCGTGCCATGGGTGAAGGCTTGTCGGCTATTTTGTAGATTTCATTGGAGATGACCTCATGAACTTCTACTTCCTCTCCAATCATGATGCCATGAATCATGATGGCCCGATCCACAGTAACTTCAGATCGGTTGCTAGTGGGAATGATGAAGCGTTGAATGAACTCCAACCATCCTCTAGCCACAGGCTTGAGGTCTAGTCTTCTTAGTTGGACTGGCTTGCCTTTGGAGTCTCTCTTCCATTGAGCTCCTTCCACACATATGTCCATAAGGACTTGGTCCAACCTTTGATTAAAGTTGACCCTTCTAGTGTAGGGGCGTTCATCTCCTTGCATCATGGGCAAGTGGAATGCCAACCTCACATTTTCCGGACTAAAATCTAAGTATTTCCCCCGAACCATTGTGAGATAATTCTTTGGACTCGGGTTCATACTTTGATCATAGTTCCTAGTGATCCATGCATTGGCATAGAACTCTTGAACCATTAAGATTCCGACTTGTTGCATGGGGTTGGTTAAGACTTCCCAACCTCTTCTTCGGATTTCATGTCGGATTTCCGGATACTCATTTTTCTTGAGCTTGAAAGGGACCTCAGGGATCACCTTCTTCTTTGCCACAACATCATAGAAGTGGTCTTGATGGCTCTTGGAGATGAATCTTTCCATCTCCCATGACTCGGAGGTGGAAGCTTTTGTCTTCCCTTTTCCTTTTCTAGAGGATACTCCGGCCTTAGGTGCCATTGATGGTAATGAAAAAACAAAAAGCTTATAATTTTACCACACCAAACTTAAAATATTGCTCGCCCTCGAGCAAGAGAAGAAAGAAGAGAAGAAGAAGAAGAAGAAAATATGGTAGAGAGGGAGAGAGGTAGGTTCGGCTAAGTGGGAGAAGAGGGGTTTGTGTTGTGTGAAAATGAAGGAGAATGGAAGGGTATTTATAGGGAGAGGGGGAAGTGTATGTTCGGCCATTTTGGGTGGGAATGGGTGGGAAAAATGATTTTGAATTTTTGAAGGTAGGTGGGGTTTATGGGGAAGAGTGGATGGATGTGAGTGGTGAAGGGGGTAATTGGGAAGAGGAATTGAGGTGATTGGTGAAGAGTGTTGGGAAGTGTGATATGGGGAAGAGTAATCACAAAAACTAGGATTAGGAGGTAAGGTGGGAATATGGTAGGTGGGGATCCTGTGGGGTCCACAGATCCTGAGGTGATCCTGTGGGGTCCACAGGTCCTGAGGTGTCAAGGAATTCCATCCCTGCACCAAATAGGCATGTAAATTGCCTTTGCACACCATTCTGGCGTTTAAACGCCGTGTGGTGCACATTCTGGGCGTTCAACGCCCATGTAAAGCATGTTTCTGGCGTTGAACGCCAGTTTCATGCTTGTTGCTGGCGTTCAGCGCCAGCTTTTCTTCTCTGGGCACATTCCTGGCGTTCAGCGCCAGAATGTTGCTTGTTTCTGGCGTTCAGCGCCAGAATGATGCTCTGTTCTGGCGTTGAACGCCGGCCAGATGCATCTTACTGGCGTTGAACGCCAGCCTGTGCTTCCTCCAGGGTGCGAATTTTTTTCTGCTGTTTTTGACTCTGTTTTTAATTTTTATGATTTTTTTCGTGACTCCTCATGATCATGTACCTAATAAAACACAAAGTAAAAATAAAAATAAAATAAAAATTAGATAAATAAAATTGGGTTGCCTCCCAACAAGCGCTTCTTTAATGTCAATAGCTTGACAGTGGCTCTCATGGAGCCACAAGGTGATCAGGTCAATGTTGTATAGTCCCAACACCAAACTTAGAGTTTGGATATGGGGTCTTGACACCAAACTTAGAGTTTGGTGGTGGTCTCACAACACCAAACTTAGAGTTTGACTGTGTGGGCTCTTCTTGACTCTGAACTGAGAGAAGCTCTTCATGCTTACTCTCTTTTGTCACAGAGGGATGGCCATGTGCCTTAAACACAAGGTAGTCCCCATTCAATTGAAGGACTAATTCACCTCTGTTGACATCTATCATAGCTCCTGCTGTGGCTAGGAAAGGTCTTCCAAGGATGATGCAATCATCCTCTTCCTTCCTAGTGTCTAAGATTATGAAATCAGCAGGGATGTAAAGGCCTTCAACCTTTACTAACACGTCCTCTACTATTCCATAAGCTTGTCTCAATGACTTATCTGCCAATTGTAATGAGAACAAGGCAGGTTGTACCTCAATGATCCCCAGCTTCTCCATTACAGAGAGTGGCATAAGATTTATCCCTGACCCCAGATCACACAGAGCTTTTTCAAAGATCATGGTGCCTATGGTACAAGGTATTAAGAACTTGCCAGGATCTTGTTTCTTTTGAGGTAGAATTTTCTGAATCCAAGTATCCAGTTCATTAATGAGCAAGGGAGGTTCACTTTTCCAAGTCTCATTACCAAATAACTTGGCATTCAGCTTCATGATAGCTCCTAAATATTGAGCAACTTGCTCTCCAGTTACATCTTCATCCTCTTCTGAGGAAGAATAGTCTTCAGAGCTCATGAATGGCAGAAGGAGATTTAATGGAATCTCTATGGTCTCTATATGAGCCTCAGATTTCTTTGGATCCTTAATAGGAAACTCCTTCTTGCTTGAGGGACGTCCCAGGAGGTCTTTCTCACTAGGATTTTCGTCCTCCTCCTCCCTTGTGCATTCGGCCATATTGACTAAATCAATGGCCTTGCACTCTCCTTTTGGATTCTCTTCTGTATTGCTTGGGAGAATACTGGGAGGAGTTTCAATGACTTTCTTACTCAGCTGGCCCACTTGTGCCTCCAGATTTTTAATGGAGGATCTTGTTTCACTCATGAAACTGAAAGTGGCCTTTGACAGATCAGAGACTAGATTGGTTAAATTAGAGGTGTTTTGCTCAGAATTCTCTGTCTGTTGCTGAGAAGATGATGGATATGGCTTGCTATTGCTCAGCCTATTGCGTCCACCATTGTTAAAGCCTTGTTGAGGCTTTTGTTGATCCTTCCATGAGAAATTTGGATGATTTCTCCATGATGAGTTATAGGTGTTTCCATAAGGTTTACCCATGTAATTAACCTCTGCCATGGCAGGGTTCTCAGGATCATAAGCTTCTTCAGAAGCTGCCTCTCTAGTATTGTTGGATGCATGTTGCCATCCATTCAGATTTTGAGAGATCATGTTGACCTGTTGAGTCAACACTTTGTTCTGAGCCAATATGGCATTTAGAGCATCAATTTCAAGAACTCCTTTCTTCTGAGGTATCCCATTATTCACAGAATTCCTCTCAGAAGTGTACATGAATTGGTTGTTTGCAACCATATCAATGAGTTCTTGAGCCTCTTCAGGCGTTTTCTTTAGGTGAATAGATCCACCTGCAGAATGGTCCAATGACATTTTCGAAAATTCAGAGAGACCATAATAGAATATATCCAATATGGTCCATTCTGAAAACATGTCAGATGGACATCTTTTGGTCAGCTGCTTGTATCTTTCCCAAGCTTCATAGAGGGATTCACCATCTTTTTGTTTGAAGGTTTGAACATCCACTCTTAGCTTGCTCAGCTTTTGAGGAGGAAAGAATTTATCCAAGAAGGCTGTGACCAGCTTATCCCAGGAGTCCAGGCTATCCTTAGGTTGTGAATCCAACCATATTCTAGCTCTATCTCTTACAGCAAAAGGGAAAAGCATGAGTCTGTAGACTTCAGGATCAACTCCATTCGTCTTTACAATCTCACAGATCTGCAAGAACTCAGTTAAAAACTGATAAGGATCTTCAGATGGAAGTCCATAAAACTTGCAGTTTTGTTGCATCAAGCCAACTAGCTGAGGTTTCAGCTCAAAGTTGTTGGCTCCAATGGCAGGAATGGAGATGCTTCTTCCATCAAATTTGGACGTTGGCTTTGTGAAGTCACCAAGCATTCTCCTTGCATTATTATTATTTTCGGCTGCCATCTCCTTCTCTTGTTCGAAAATTTCTGAAAGGTTGTTTCTGGATTGTTGTAACTTAGCTTCTCTTAATTTTCTCTTCAGGGTCCTTTCAAGTTCTGGATCAATTTCAACAAGAGTGCCTTTATCCTTGTTCCTGCTCATATGAAAGAGAAGAAAACAAGAAAAGAAAGAGGAATCCTCTATGTCACAGTATAGAGATTCCTTTATGTTAGTAGAAGAAGAAAGGGGTAGAAGAAATAGAAGAGGGAATTCGGATATTCAGATGGAGAGAGGTGAAGAGAAGTGTTAGTAATTAAATAATTAAATAGAATAAGAAAGGAGAGGGGAAATTTCGAAAATAGTTTTGAAAAAGGGGTTAGTAATTTTCGAAAATTAGAGATAAGATGTAATTGAAATTAAAATTTAAAACAATTAATTAATTAAAAAGAATTTTTGAAAAAGAAAGAGGTATTTTCGAAAGTTAGAGAGGGAAAAGTAGTTAGGTAGTTTTGAAAAAGATAAGAAACAAACAAAAAGTCAAATAGTTAGTTGAAAAAGATATTAAAATAAAATTTGAAAAGATAAGAAGATAAGAAGTTAGATAAGATATTTTGAAATCAAATTTTGAAAAATATAAAATTTAGAAAAGGATAAGATAAAAAGATAAGATAAAAGTTTTAAGAAAAAGATATTTTGAAAAAGATTTAATTTTTTAAAATGACTTAACTAACAAGAAACTACAAGATAAGATTCTAGAATTTAAAGATTGAACCTTTCTTAACAAGAAAGTAACAAACTTCAAATTTTTGAATCAATCACATTAATTGTTAGCATATTTTCAAAAATTAGATATAAAAGATAAGAAAAAGATTTTTGAAAAAATAATTTTTAAAAAAAAAAACACCCCAATTAGTCGTACCTTTAAAGTCCACTTCTTCCCCATACTACGAGAGAAAGGGAAAATGTGAAAACTACCATTAAAGCAGCCCAAGCAAGATTTACTATATCCATGTGAATTTTTTCTCCTATCTCAAAGTGACTAATTTGACTTAAAACATGATTTCATTTCTTAATTCATGTCAATACAGTGAATGAAAAAAAAGATTCTATTTTTGCTTAAGATTTAATAAATGAAATAATCGGACTAGAAGCAACAGAATTCTATAAAATCTGGAGAGCACTCATCTTGGGGTGGGCTTACTACTTAGATGCTTTCAGCAGTTATCCGCTCCGTACTTGGCTACCCAGCGTTTACCGTGGGCACGATAACTGGCACACCAGATTTCGAAAATAAGAAAAAAATGGAAAAGATATGATTTTTAAAATTGAAATTTTGACTTGACTTGTAAGAAACAACTAATTTTAAAATTTTTTGACCAAGTCAACCCAAAATTTCGAAAATTTGGAGGGAAATAAGGAAAAGATATTTTTTTTTGATTTTTGAATTTTTAATTATGAGAGAGAAAAACAACAAAAATACTCAATGCATGAAATTTTTAGATCAAAACAATGAATGCATGTAAGAATGCTATGAATGTTAAGATGAACACCAAGAACACTTTGAAGATCATGATGAACATCAAGAACATAATTTTGAAAAATCTTTGATGCAAAGAAAACATGCAAGACACCAAACTTAGAAATTTTTAATGCTTGGAAAATATGAATGCAAAGATGCACATGAAAAACAAGAAAAGACACAAAACAAGAAAACATCAAGATCAAACAAGAAGACTTACCAAGAACAACTTGAAGATCATGAAGAACACTATGAATGCATGGAATTTTCGAAAAATGCAAGAAAAATTTTTAAAGCATGCAATTGACACCAAACTTAAAAATTGACTCAAGACTCAAACAAGAAACACAAAATATTTTTGATTTTTATGATTTTCTAATTTTTTTGGATTTTTATTAATTTTTTTCGAAAATATAGTTTGGAAAAACGAAAAATAAAAAGAAAAATTTTGAAAAAGATTTTTGAAAAGAAAATTACCTAATCTGAGCAACAAGATGAACCGTCAGTTGTCCATACTCGAACAATCCTTGGCAACGGCGCCAAAAACTTGGTGGACGAAATTGTGATCCTCTTTGTATTTGCATGAGATTTAAAAATTGGCTCTATTGGAATTTATGATCACAACTCCATTCAACTTAACCAGCAAGTGTACTGGGTCATCCAAGTAATACCTTACGTGAGTAAGGTTCGATCCCACAGAGATTGTTGGTATGAAGCAAGCTATGGTCACCTTGTAAATCTCAGTTAGGCAGATTAAATTGATTTTGGATTTCGAAAATTAATAATTAAATAAAAAGTAAAAAGGGATAGAAATACTTATGTAAATTAATAGTGAGAATTTCAGATAGGCGTATGGAGGTGCTGTGTTCCTCTTGAAACTCTACTTCACTACTCACTCTTCCTTCAATCCTTCTTACTCCTTTCCATGGCAAGCTGTATGTAGGGCATCACTATAATCAATGGCTACTTTTAATCCTCTCAGGAAAATGGTCCTATGCGCTGTCACTGCACGGCTAATCGTCTGGAGGCATCACCCTTGGTTGATAGCTACATCCCATCCTCTCAGTGAAAATGGTCCAAATGCTCTGTCACAGCACGGCTAATCATCTGTCGGTTCTCAATCAGGTTGGAATAGAATCCATTGATTCTTTTGCGTTTGTCATCACGCCCAGACTTTAGGAGTTTGAAGCTCGTCACAGTCATTCAATCCCGGAATCCTACTCGGAATACCACAGACAAGGTTAGACTTTCCGGATTCCCAGGATCCTACTCGGAATACCACAAACAAGGTTAGACCTTCCGGATCCCCATGAATGCCGCCATCTATCTAGCTTATACCACGAAGATTCTGTTGGGGAATCTAAGAGATATGCGCCCGGCCTAGAGTAGAACGGAAGTGGTTGTCAGTCACGCGCGTTCATAGGTGAGAATGATGATGAGTGTCACGGATCGTCACATTCATCAAAGTGTTGTGCAACATATATCTTGGAATAAGAATAAGAGATAATTGAATAAAAAGTAATAATAATTGTATTGAAACTTGAGGTACAGCAGAGCTCCACACCCTTAATCTATGGTGTGCAGAAACTCCACTGTTGAAAATACATAAGTGAAAGGTTCAGGCATGGCCGAATGGCCAGCCCCCTAAACGTGCTCAATGGCCTCCTAAGATGAAGAATAAAACAAAACTGAGACCAAAGATGAAACGTGGTCAAAAGACGACTACTACAATAGTTAAATGTTCTATTTATAATAAACTAGCTCCTAGGGTTTACATGAGTAAGTAATTGATGCATAAATCCACTTCCGGGGCCCACTTGGTGTATGCTTGGGCTGAGCTTGATCTATCCATGAGCTGAGGCTTTTATTGGAGTTGAACTCCAAGTTATGACGTATTTTGGGCGTTCAACTCCGGATCATGACGTTTTTCTGGCGTTTAACTCCAGACAGCAGCATGTACTTGGCGTTCAACGCCAAGTTACGTCGTCAATTTCCGAATGAATTATGGACTATTATATATTGCTGGAAAGCTCTGGATGTCTACTTTCCAACGCCGTTGAGAGCGCGCCAATTGGAGTTCTGTAGCTCCAGAAAATCCTTTTCGAGTGCAGGGATGTCAGATTCCAACAGCATCAGCAGTCCTTTTGTCAGCCTTTTTCAGAGTTTTGCTCAAGTCCCTCAAAGACAGCCAGAAATTACCTGAAATCACAGAAAAACACACAAGCTCATAGTAAAGTCCAAAAATCTGAATTTAACATAAAACTAATGAAAACATCCCTAAAAGTAGCTTGAACTTACTAAAAACTACCTAAAAACAATGCCAAAAAGCGTATAAATTATCCGCTCATCAATTTTGTATAGTTATGAATCGCATGTTTGATTTGACCATTAATGGCATTGATATTTTTTTATCTGAAACACAGTTATCAGATCACGGTTGCCTTCTGAAAGACGAAATATCAAGAGTTGGAATACAATTTGTACGACACCGAATGTTTACTATTGTTGAATACGTGGATGGTTATTTTTGAGGGCTTCAACCTGTGTTCACTATAGCAGGTATTTCAAAAGGAATCATTATATCTTGGGTCAAGAACAGTGACCATGATGGTAACAATTAAGAAATTCAAGACATTTCACCTTGAAAATATGAACGAGATATCCTTGTATTAAGACTTAATATACTGGATGTTCGTTTCAATATGTATCTAGATGGTTACTTTCATATAAAAAATAGATGATCATTTTGACTCACTCGTAGGTTTGTGTCATGCTTGAACAAATGTACACCAATAGATTCTCAAAAGTTCAATAAGTAAAAGGATCCACCACAAATAAGTCCTCCAAGTGTATCATAAACAAAATCCCAAGTCCACCAACTATATCATAAACAAAATTCTAACACTGTATCATAACTCTAATAAAGTACTTAAACTTAATTATGTTAATTTTTCTTGCCCTTGATCTTTCTCCCTTTTGGTAATCCTTCTGCACGTTGTATCAACGTTCTTGTACTAAGTGCTGTGAATGGTGGTCTCACTTCCTTTCGCTTGTTTCGTGGTTGATTGCGGCTTACAAGTTCAGCTTTATCCATCAATAACGAAAGCACCTGATCAACCAATGCATTATGTGGCCTACAGACAATGTCTAACATCATCTCTAACCTGAATGATCTAAGGATATCCTGTATGATTCTTTACATGTCGAGTTTGGTGGTGGAACTGTGATAGTGATATGTGTTCTAATTTACACATGATATATGCCTAAAAGTTCATCTAAGTCACCTCGTTCCATTATTCATCAAAAGCACGGCCTTCGGTCCAACTCTTCATGAATTTAATAACATAGATGCCACAATCAGAGCTACAGGTAAATAAAACATTTGTGCAATCGGGATGACAAGAATGTTAGTTAAGGTATACCATAAGAGGAAAAAAAGCCAAGCGGCATTTTCAACTCACTTGTTCGACTGCTTTGGAACACTTGCGTAAGAACGAGGCGGGCCGTTTCTAGTCCGCACGTATGTGGGAATGGCAACTCTAGCCATGTCCTCAATTAGTCTTCCCTGCAAAACAAACAAATATATAGTCGGATAATGTGTTATTGAATTAAGTATAACAACTCTATAGCGGGAAAAGGTAATATATTGTGTTACCACATATGCATCGAACTTATCCTATTCATCGTCAGGCAGAACAGAATGCAAACTGTCGATTACCACAAGATGCGTTGCATTCATGTCACACACATACACCCACCAATGGCCCCTCCAATATTTACGAATTAACCACTGCAGCAAACATAAACACTAGATTGAAATATGTCTCGGAAAAAAAAATTAAACTAATTCAACCATGGAAGATTAGAATTTAAAAACGCAACAACATGGCAAACCCAAATAGCAATAAGTGCAGAAAAAACAACCATCCCAAAAGTTAGCAAGATAACCATCCATTTAAGTAAAAAACAGACATGCATAAAATAGTACCTGTGTCAATTGTGCCATCAAGACAGTAAACTAAAACACGAGTCACTAAGAGGAAAACTAACCATCCGACTCCTTATTTAACTAACCATCCATATAAAAGTAACCATCCAATCACATGAAAAAATAACCATCCATTACATTTCATGCAAGACTGAATATTTGAGTCTGAAGCCCGCTTTGGGCACCATATACACATATGCCTGAGTAAGAAAAGGACATGCATAAAACAACACCTGTGTCAAACATGCCACCAATATAGTAAAATGCAACCGGAGTCACTAAGTGTAAAACTAACCATCCGGATCCGCATTAAAGTAACCATCCATATTAAAGTAACCATGCAATCATAGAGAAAAATAACCATCTGTTTCACGTCAACTCATCGGTGGCTCCTCCAACTGTTAAGAAAACTAACCATTCGAATCCATATTAAATTAAACATCCAATTTGAAAAGAATCTACACATGTTTAGAATGAATACAAGAATAAAGAGCGGTGCTATTTCTTGATTCCAGCTTATCTGCTTGTGTGACTGATTCCTGGAAAGCCGAAAGCAATTAGAATCCTAACACATTATGAAATCAAAATGGCAATCACCATCAGAAAAATTAACCATCCAAGTGTCCCTTAGAGTAACCATCTTTACTGTGACTTATACACTGAGCATAGTTGCTTAAGAGAAAAAAAATAAAAAAAACACCATCCAAAGAAAAGAAAACACTTTAGTGAAGACTTGGTCTACATGTTGTGGCGGGGTGGTGCACGAAATTGCAATCACATCTTTGCAATCCGCACAACTAACCAGCAAGTGCACTGGGTCGTCCAAGTAATACCTTACGTGAGTAAGGGTCGATCCCACAGAGATTGTTAGTATGAAGCAAGCTATGGTTATCTTATTAATCTTAGTCAGGATGCCAATAAGGTTCTTTGAATTTAATTGTAAAAAGTGAAAGTGTTTGGAATAAGTAATTGTTACTCAATAATGGAGAATATGTTGGAGTTTTGGAGATGCTTTGTCCTCTGAATTTTAGCTTTTCTCTTGTCCTCCTCTTCACACATGCAAGGCTCCTTCCATGGCAAGCTGTATGTAGGGCGTCACCGTTGTCAATGGCTACTTCCCATCCTCTCAGTGAAAATGGTCCAAATGCTCTGTCACAGCACGACTAATCATATGTTGGTTCTCAATCATGTCGGAATAGGATCCATTGATCCTTTTGTGTTTGTCACTACGCCCAACAATCGCGAGTTTAAAGCTCGTCACAGCCATTCAATCATTGAATCCTACTCGAAATACCACAGACAAGGTTTAGACTTTCCGGATTCTCATAAATGCCGCCATAAATTCTAGCTTATACCACGAAGATTCTGATTAAGAAATCTAAGAGATACTCATTCAATCTGATGTAGAATGGAGGTGGTTGTCAGGCACACGTTCATGGATTGAAGAAGGTGATGAGTGTCACGGATCATCACCTTCTTCATAGTGAAGCGTGAATGAACATCTTAGATAGGAACAAGCATGTTTGAATGGAAAACAGAAATAATTGCATTAATTCATCGAGACGCTACAGAGCTCCTCACCCCCAACAATGGAGTTTAGAGACTCATGCCGCCAAAGATTATAAAAATTCAGATCTAAAAATGTCATGAGATATAAAATAAATCTCTAAAAATTGTTTAAATACTAAACTAGTAACCTAGGTTTACAGAAAATGAGTAAACTAGGATGGATAGTGCAGAAATCCACTTCTAGGGCCCACTTGGTGTTTACTGGGGCTGAGACTTAAGCTTCTCACGTGCCTAGGCTGTTTCTGGTGTTGAACGCTAGGTTGTAACCTGTTTCTGGCGTTGAACTCCAACTTGCAACCTGTTTCTGGCGCTGAACGCCAAACTGCAATATGGAACTGGCGTTGAACGCCAGTTTACGTCATCTATCTTCACGCAAAGTATAAACTATTGTATATTTCTGGAAAGCCATGGATGTCTACTTTCCAAACCAATTAAGAGCGCGCCAATTGGACTTCTGTAGCTCCAAAAAATCCATTCTGAGTGCAGAGAGGTCAGAATCCAACAACATCAGCAGTCCTTTTTCAGCCTAAATCAGATTTTTGCTCAGCTCCCTCAATTTCAGCCAGAAAATATCTGAAATTACAGAAAAATACACAAACTCATAGTAAAGTCCAGAAATATGAATTTCGCCTAAAAACTAATAAAATTATACTAAAAACTAACTAAAACATACTAAAATCTACATGAAATTACCCCCAAAAAGCGTATAAAATATCTGCTCATCACAACACCAAACTTATACTGTTGCTTGTCCCCAAGCAACTAGATAAATAAAATAGGATAAAAAGAAATTAAGAAGCAATAATATTTCAGAGTTTCAAGTGAAGATCAGATTCTAATTAGATGAGCGGGACTAGTAGCTTTTTTGCTTCTGAATAGTTTCGGCATCTCACTTTATCCTTTGAAATCCAGAATGATTGGCATCCATAGGAACTTAGAATTCAGATAGTATTATTGATTCTCCTAGTTTAGTATGTTGATTCTTGAACACAGTTACTTGATGAGTCTTGGCCGTGGCCCTAAGCACTTTATTTTCCAGTATTACCACCGGATACATAAATGCCACAGACACATAACTGGGTGAACTTTTTCAGATTATGACTTAGCTTTGCTAAAGTCCCCAATTAGAGGTATCCAGAGTTCTTAAGCACACTCTTTTGCTTTGGATCACGACTTTAACCACTCAGTCTCAAGCTTTTCACTTGAACCTGCATGCCACAAGCACATGGTTAGGGACAGCTTGATTTAGCCGCTTAGGCCTGGATTTATTTCCTTGGGCCCTCCTGTCCATTAATTCTCAAAGCCTTGGATCCTTTTCACCCTTGCCTTTTGGTTTTAAGGGGTATTGGCTTTTTCTTTTTCTTTATCCAATGATTCCTTTTTTTTCATTGCTTTTTCTTGCTTCAAGAATCAAATTCATGATTTTTCAGATCATCAATAATATTTCTCTTGTTCATCATTCTTTCAAGAGCCAACAATTTTAACATTCATGAAATTCAATATAAAAAATATGCAGTATTCAAGCATTCATTCAGAAGATAAAAAGTATTGCCACCACATCTAAATAATTAGAATTTTCCTTATTAAAAACTCGAAAAATATAAATTACTTCTTTATTCTAAAAATCTACTATTTTATTCATGTTTGATGATGATGAGAAAAATAAATTATAACTTAATTGAAAATAACATCAAAATAGATATACTAATTACTACTACTCCTATATAACTTCTAAGGTAAATTCCTATAATAACAACTATCACAGAATTAAAGCTAAGATTAGGACTCAACAACCTTTATTTTGAGAACTGGATGTTCCTCTAGTCTGTGGAGTGCTTGGTCCTTCAAGAGATAGTTTTTGATGCTCCAGTTCCTTTAAGTCACACCTTTTCTCTTCTTGTTCCCCAAGCAATTTGCAAAGCATGCTATTTTGATTATTCTGTTCTTCCTTTATTTGGTCCATAGCTTCTTGCAACTTGGTAACATATGCTTCAAGATGCTCCCAGTATTCAAATTGAGAAAATTCCGGGAGGAATTCCTGTGCTCTCCTCTTGATGGGTTCATCCTGCCCTTGTTGTTTTTCTATTGATGTTTTGGTGATTGGTCGCTCAACTGAGATATACTCAGTTATTCCCATCTTCACTCCAGCATCTTTACATAGCATAGATATTAAGCTAGGATAAGCCAATTTGGCATATTTGGAGTTCTTGTTTGCAATTATGTAAAGTTCACATGAAATCAACTGATGAACTTCCACTTCTCTTCCTAAAATAATGCAGTGGATCATCACTGCTCTTTTAACAATGACCTCAGAGCGGTTACTAGTGGGCAGTATAGAACGCCCAATAAAGTCCAGCTAGCCTCTGGCGACTGGTTTGAGATCTTCTCTTTTGAGTTGATTTGGGACGCCCTTGGTGCTGGTGGTCCACCTGGCTCCAGGGAGGCATATGTCTTCTAGAATCTTGTCCAAGCCTTTATTTGTTCTCATCATTCTCTTATTAAAGGAGTCTGGGTCATCTTTCAGCTGGGGTAGCTTAAAGATCTCCCTGATTTTATCAGGGTAGATGTGAACAATCTTTCCTCTAACCAAGGTTCGATAGTCATAGAGAGCAGTTCCAGATATTCTCTGCCTGTCTGTTTGCCACAGATTAGCGTAGAATTCCTGAACCATATTTCTTCCCACCTTTGTCTCAGGATTAGCTAGGATTTTCCAGCTCCTGTTTTGAATTTACTCTTGGATCTCCGGATATTCATCTTCTTTCAGATCGAATTTGACTTCTGGGATCACTGACCTTAGACCCATTATTTTGTAGTAATGGTCTGAATGTTCTTTGGTTAAGAACTTCCCTTAATTCCAAAGTGGTTTTGGAATACTCTCTTTCTTGCCTTTTGGAGGGGGTTGTTTTCCTTTAGGAGCCATGATCTTAGTGGGTATGGTTTAGTGATCACGGATAAACACACCAAACTTAGAGGTTTGCTTGTCCTCAAGCAAAAGAAAAGAAAGGAGAGGGATAGAAGGAGAGCTTGTGTCGAATGGTGGATGAGAGGAGGGAGGCCAAATGTGGAATTAAAGGGAGGGGGTGGGTTTTCGAAAATTTTGAAGAGAGATAAGATAGAAGATATGATTTGTAAAAGATAAATATGATAGGAAAAAGATATAATTTAAATTTAAAAGTTGTGAAAGATATTTGAAAAAGATAAATCTGAATTTTTATTTTTAAAAAAAAGATTTGAAAAGATAATTGAGTTTTAAAAAAAAATTTGAAAAGAAGTTGGATGGGATTTGAAAAGGATTTGTGTTTATGAATTAAGATACATTTGATATTTTTGAAAAAGGGATTTTAGAAATTAGGATTAAAATTTTTTTGAATTGAAGGATGATAGTTTGGAACATGTTTATGCAAGAAATCATGAATTGAAATATGGAAATTGGAAAAGAATGTGAAGTAAAACGAATTTACCTCCTCCCCACAGTCTTGGCGTTAAACGCCCAAACGCTGCGTGTTTTGGGCGTTTAACGCCCTGTGTAGCTTCTCCTGGGCGTTCAACGCCCAGCTGTTGCTTCTAGCTGGCGTTAAACGCTAGGAACTCCCTTGTCACTGGGCGTTTTTCTGAACGCCCAGGACACTGTAAATCTGGCGTTGAACGCCCAGAAGGTGCTTCTTTCTGGCGTTTAACGCGTAGAAGGTGCTTCTTTCTGACGTTCAATGCCCATAAGATGCTTCTTTCTGGCGTTGAACGCCCAGTAGATGCTTCTTTTGGGCGTTTAACGCCCAAAACTGCTCTTACTGGCTTTTTCGCACCAGTAAGCTTCTTTTTGCTATTTTTATCCTCTGAATCCTTCTGTAATTTTGTGAACTCAAGCAATTGCTATTTTACCTTGAAGATAATTGACATATACCTGTAAAAATCAATTAATTCACAAATAAACTTTGTAAATGGCTGGGTTGCCTCCCAGCAAGCGCTTCTTTATTGTCTTTAGCTGGACTATTACTGAGCTTTAATCAAGTCTCAGTTTTGAGCATTCTTGCTCAAAATTGCCTTCAAGATAATTTTTGACTCTCTGTCCATTAACAATAAACTTTTTATTAGAATCATTATCCTGAAGCTCCACGTATCCATATGGTGACACACTTGTAATCACATATGGACCTCTCTACCGGGACTTCAATTTTCCGGGGAATATGAGCCTAGAATTCAACAGCAGAACTTTCTGCCCTGGCTCAAAGACTCTGGATGACAGCTTCTTATCATGCCATCTTTTTGCTTTCTCTTTGTAAATTTTTGCATTCTTGAAAGCATTGAGTCTAAATTCCTCTAGCTCATTTAACTGGAGCAATCGTTTTTCTCCAGCTAACTTGGCATCAAGGTTTAGGAATCTGGTTGCCCAGTAGGCCTTATGTTCCAGTTTCACTGGCAAGTGACAGGCTTTTCCATACATGAGCTGGTATGGAGAAGTTCCTATAGGAGTCTTGAATGCTGTTCTGTATGCCCATAGGGCATCATCCAAGCTTCTTGTCCAATCCCTTCTACGGTTAATCACAGTTCATTCCAGGATTCTTTTAAGTTCTCTATTAGAGACTTCAGCTTGCCTATTTGTCTGTGGATGATATGGAGTGGCCACCTTGTGGCTAACTCCATATCGAACCAAAGCAGAGTAAAGCTGCTTATTGCAGAAATGAGTGCCCCATCACTGATTAGTACTCTAGGGATACCAAATCTACTGAAGATGTGTTTCTGGAGGAATTTCAGCACTGTCTTAGTATCATTAGTAGGTGTTGCAATAGCTTCCACCCATTTGGATACATAATCCACTGCCACCAGAATATAAGTGTTTGAGTATGATGGTGAGAAAGGCCCCACGAAGTCAATAACCCATACATCAAACAACTCAATCTCCAAGATCCCTTGTTGAGGTATGGTATAACTGTGAGGCAGATTGCTAGATCTTTGGCAACTTTCACAATTAAGTACAAACACTCGGGAGTCTTTATAGAGAGTAGGCCAGTAGAAGCCACATTGGAGGACTCTTGTGGCTGTTCGCTCACTTCTAAAATGTCCTCCATACTGTGATTCATGGCAGTGCCAGAGGATCTTCTGTGCTTCTTCTTTAGGCACACATCTACGGATTACTCCGTCTGCACATCTCTTGAAGAGATATGGTTCATCCCAAAGATAGTACTTTGCATCCGTGATCAACTTCTTTGATTACTGCTTACTATATTCTTTGGGTATGAACCTCACTGCCTTGTAGTTTGCAATGTCTGCAAACCATGGCACTTCCTGGATGGCAAAGAGTTGCACATCTGGAAAGTTTTCAAAGATCTCAGTAAGAGGGAGGGACCCCTTCTACTGGTTCTATTCGGGACAGGTGATCTGCTACTTGATTCTCTGTCCCTTTTCTGTCTCTTATTTCTATATCAAACTCTTGCAGAAGCAACATCCATCTTATGAGTCTGGGTTTTGAATCCTGCTTTGTGAGTAGATATTTAAGAGCAGCATGGTCAGTGTACACAATCACTTTTGATCCTACTAAATAAGATCTGAACTTGTCAATAGCATAAACCACTGCAAGTAACTCTTTTTCTGTTGTTGTGTAGTTCTTCTGTGCGTTATTTAGAACACGACTGGCATAATAAATGACATGCAGAAGCTTGTCATACCTTTGTCCCAACACTGCACCAATGACATGGTCACTAGCATCACACATTAATTCAAATGGTAATGTGTAGTCTGGTGCAGAGATGACTGGTGCTGTGACCAGCTTAGCTTTCAGAGTTTCAAATGCCTGTAGACACTCTTTATCAAAGATAAATGGCGTGTCAGCAACTAGCAAATTACTCAGAGGTTTGGCGATTTTTGAAAAATCCTTTATAAACCTCCTATAAAATCATGCATGCCCCAGAAAGCTTCTGATTGCCTTAACATTGGCAGGTGGTGGTAGTTTTTCAATTACCTCTACCTTAGCTTGATCCACTTCTATTCCCTTGTTCGATATTTTGTGCCCAAGGACAATTCCTTCAGTCACCATAAAGTGACATTTCTCCCAGTTTAAAACCTGGTTAGTCTCTTAGCACCTCTTTAGAACAAGTGCTAGATGGTCAAGACAGGAGCTGAATGAGTCTTCAAATATTGAAAAGTCATCCATGAAGACTTCCAAAAAATTTTCCACCATATCCGAGAAAATTGAGAGCATGCACCTTTGAAAGGTTGCAGGTGCATTGCACAAACCAAATGGCATCCTTTTGTATGCAAATACTCCAGATGGACATGTGAATGCTGTTTTCTCTTGATCCTGGGGATCTACTACAATTTGATTATAACCTGAATATCCATCCAGGAAGCAGTAGTATTCATGACCTGCTAGTCTTTCTAGCATCTGGTCTATGAAGGGTAAAGGAAAATGATCCTTTCTGGTAGCTGTATTAAGCCTTCGATAATCAATACACACACGCCACCCTGTAACTGTTCTTGTAGGAACTTGTTCATTTTTTTCATTATGAACCACTGTCATGCCACCCTTTTTAGGGACGACTTGGACAGGGCTTACCCAGAGGCTACCAGAAATAGGATAAATAATCCCAGCCTCTAGTAATTTAGTGACCTCCTTCTGCACCACCTCCTTCATGGCTGGATTCAGCCGCCTCTGTGGTTGAACCACTGGCTTAGCATCATTCTCCAATAGGATCTTGTGCATGCATCTGGCTGGGCTAATGCCCTTAAGATCACTGATGGACCACTCAAGAGCTGTCTTGTGTGTCCTTAGCACTTGAATTAGTGCTTCCTCTTCCTGTGCCTCTAAGGTAGAGCTTATGATTACAGGAAAGGTATCACCTTCTCCCAGAAATGCATATTTCAGGGATGGTGGTAATGGTTTGAGCTCGGGTTTGGGAGGTTTCTCTTCTCCTGAGGGTTTTTTAGAGGTTCTATTATTCTCTCTAGTTCCTCCAGATCAGGCTGGACATCTTTAAAGATATCCTCTAGCTCTGATTCGAGACTCTCAGTCAGATTGACCTCTTTTACCAGAGAGTCAATAATATCAATGCTCATGCAGTCATTTTGGGTGTCTGGATACTGCATAGCTTTGACAACATTCAACTTAAACTCGTCCTCATTTACTCTCAGGGTCACTTCTCCTTTTTGGACGTCAATGAGGGTTCGTCTAGTTGCTAGGAAAGGTCTTCCTAGAATGAGAGTTGCACTCTTGTGCTCCTCCATTTCCAGCACCACAAAGTCAGTGGGAAAGGCAAATGGCCCAACCTTGACAATTATGTCTTCAATTACGCCTGATGGGTATTTAATGGAGCCATCAGCAAGTTGGAGACATATCCAGGTTGGTTTAACTTCATCAGTCAACCCAAGCTTTTTGATAGTAGCTGCAGGTATTAGGTTAACACTTGCCCCAAGATCACATAGAGCTTGCTTGGTACAAGTACCTTCTAATGTGCATGGTATCATAAAGCTTCCGGGATCTTTAAGCTTCTCAGGTAAGCTTTTTAGAATGACTGAACTGCATTCTTCAGTGAGGTAAACTTTTTCAGTTTTCCTCCAATCCTTCTTATGACTTAAGATATCTTTCATGAACTTAGCATAAGAGGGTATTTGCTCAAGTGCCTCTGCAAACAGAATCTTTATTTCAAGAGTCCTGAGGTAGTCTGCAAAGCGAGCATATTGCTTATCCTGTTCTGCTTGGCGGTGTTTCTGAGGATAAGGCATTTTAGTTTTGTATTCCTCAACCTTAGTTGCTGTAGGTTTATTGCCTACAGATGTGGATTGGGAAGGCTTTTTAGAGGGGTTGCTATCAGCACTTGTATGTGTCTGATCTCCCACTAGTGTTTGAATGCCAGGGGTGGAAGCTGGAGTGGCGTTAGACGCCAACTCCTTACCTGTTTCTGGCGTTTGAACGCTAGAACTATGCTTCCTTTGGGCGTTCAACGCCAATTCCTTGCTTGTTTCTGGCGTTGAACGCCAGGACTGAGCATGGTTTGGGCGTTCAATGCCAGCTTTCCACCTATTTTCTGGCGTTTGAGCGCCAGAATTATTCCTCTCTTGGCTCTTACTGTCCTTAGATGGATTTTGGGTGGTTTGCTCATTTCTTGGCTTCCTGCTACCTTGAAGTGAGGTATTTAATGTTTTCCCACTTCTTAATTGAACTGCTTGGCACTCTTCCGTTATTTTTTTGATAACTGCTGTTTTGTTTGCTTTAACTGTACGTCCATATTCATATTAGCCATTTTTGTTTCTTGTAGTATCTCCTTGAATTCGGCTAGCTGTTTTGTTAGAAAATCTAGTTGCTGATTGATGAGCAGATAATTTATACGCTTTTTGGCATTGTTTTTAGGTAGTTTTTAGTAAGTTCAAGCTACTTTTAGGGATGTTTTCCTTAGTTTTTATGTTAAATTCACATTTCTGGATTTTACTATGAGTTTGTGTATTTTTCTGTGATTTCAGGTAATTTCTGGCTGAAATTGAGGGACTTGAGCAAAACTCTGAAAAAGGCTGACAAAAGGACTGCTGATGCTGTTGGATTCTGACCTCCCTGCACTCGAAATGGATTTTCTGGAGCTACAGAACTCCAAATGGCGCACTCTCAACGGCGTTGGAAAGTAGACATCCAGGGCTTTCCAGCAATATATAATAGTTCATACTTTATTCGAAGAATGACGACGTAACTTGGCGTTGAACGCCAAGTACATGCTCCTTTCTGGAGTTAAACGCCAGAAAAACGTCATGATCCGGAGTTGAACGCCCAAAACACGTCATAACTCAAAGTTCAACTCCAAGAGAAGCCTCAGCTCGTGGATTAATCAAGCTCAGCCCAAGCACACACCAAGTGGGCCCCGGAAGTGGATTTATGCATCAATTACTTACTCATGTAAACCCTAGTAGCTAGTCTAGTATATATAGGACATTTATCTATTGTATTAGACATCTTTTGACCACTCTAAGTCTTTTAATCATTCGGTCACTTGATCAAGGAGAGGGCTGGCCATTCGGCCATGCCTAAACCTCTTTTACTTATGTATTTTCAACGGTGGAGTTTCTGCACACCATAGATTAAGGGTGTGGAGCTCTGCTGTACCTCAAGTATTAATGAAGTTTTATTTTCTTTTATTCAAATCTCTCTTATTCTTATTCCAAGATATTCATTCGTACCCAAGAACATGATGAATGTGATGAGTTAGATAACCCTCATTATCATTCTCACTTATGAATGCGCGTGATTGACAACCACTTCCGTTCTACATGCAACAGAGCTTGAATGTGTATCTCTTAGATTCCCCAACAGAATCTTCGTGGTATAAGCTAGATAGATGGCGGCATTTATGAGGATCCGGAAAGTCCAACCTTGTCTGTGGTGTTCCGAGTAGGATCCTGGGAATCCGGAAAGTCTAACCTTGTCTGTGGTATTCCGAGTAGGATTCCGGTAATGAATGACTGTGACGTGCTTCAAACTTGCAAGTGCTGGGCGTTAGTGACAGACGCAAAAGAATCAAGGGATTCTATTCCAGTAGGCGCGGGAACCAACCAGTGATTAGCCGTACTGTGACAGAGTGCGTGAGCATTAGTTTTCACTGCGAGGATGGGATGTAGCCATCAACCATGGGTAATGCCTCCAGACGATTAGCCGTGCGATTGACAACCGCATAGGACCATTTTCCCGAGAGGATTGAAAGTAGCCACCGCTGATGGTGAACCCCTATACACATCTTGCCATGGAAAGGAGTAAGAAGGATTGAGTAGAAGCAGTAGAAGAGCAGGCGTCCGTGAGCCATACAGCATCTCCATGCACTTATCTGAAATTCCCACCAATGAATCTGCATAAGTCTTCTATCCCTTTTATTATTCCTTTTTATTTATTATTTATTCCAATAATCACAATTACCCTTTAATATGCCTAACTGAGATTTGCAAGGTGACCATAGCTTGCTTCATACCAACAATCTCTGTGGATTCGACCCTTACTCACGTAAGGTTTATTACTTGGACGACCCAGTACACTTGCTGGTTAGTTGAACGGAGTTGTGACCACTCGTGCCAATTTCTAAATTCCATACGAGCACAAGGAGTGTAATTATTCGATTTGTGTGAAAGTATAAATCACAATTTCGTCCACCAAGTTTTTGGCGCCGTTGCCGGGGATTGTTCGAGTATGTACAACTGACGGTTCATCTTGTTACTCAGATTAGGTAATTTTCTTTTCAAAAATCTTTTTCAAAATTTTTCTTTTATTTTTCGTTTTTCTAAACTTTATTTTCGAAAAAAAATTAATAAAAATTCAAAAAAAATTCATAAAATCATAAAATCCAAAAATATTTTGTGTTTCTTGTTTGAGTATTGAGTCAATTTTTAAGTTTGGTGTCAATTGCATGCTTTAAAAATTTTTTTCTTGCATTTTTCGAAAATCCATGCATTCATAGTGTTCTTCATGATCTTCAAGTTGTTCTTGATAAGTCTTCTTGTTTGATCTTGATGTTTTCTTGTTTTGTGTCTTTTCTTGTTTTTCATGTGCATCCTTGCATTCATATTTTTCATGCATTAAAAATTTCTAAGTTTGGTGTCCTGCATGTTTTCTTTGCATTAAAAATTTTTCAAAATTATGTTCTTGATGTTCATCATGATCTTCAAAGTGTTCTTGGTGTTCATCTTGACATTCATAGCATTCTTGCATGCATTCATTGTTTTGATCCAAAAATTTCATGCATAGAGTATTTTTGTTGTTTTTTCTCTCTCATAATTAAAAATTCAAAAATCAAAAAAATATATTTTCCTTATTTCCCTCCAAAATTTCGAAATTTTGGGTTGACTTGGTCAAAAATTTTCAAAATTAGTTGTTTCTTACAAGTCAAGTCAAAATTTCAAAATTTAAAAATCTTATCTTTTCAAAATCTTTTTCAAAAATCATATCTTTTTCAATTTTTTCTATTTTTCGAAAATTTCAAAAATCTTTTTCAAATTATTTTCAAAATCTTTTTCTTATCTTTATATGTAATTTTCGAAAATTTACTAACAATTAATGTGATTGGTTCAAAAATTTGAAGTTTGTTACTTTCTTGTTAAGAAAGGTTCAATCTTTAAGTTCTAGAATCTTATCTTGTAGTTTCTTGTTAGTGAAGTAAATAATTTCAAAATTTTTGAATTAAATCTTTTATCTTTTATTTTATCTTTTTCAAAAAAAAAAGAAAAAAAAAGAAAAATTTTTTATCTTTTTCAAAATTTGATTTCAAAATATCTTATCTAACTTACTATCTTCATATCTTTTTCAAATTTGATTTCAAATCTTTTTCAATCAACTAACTAACTTCTTGTTTGTTTCTTATCTTTTTCAAAACCACCTAACTACTTTTCCCTCTCTAATTTTCGAAAATATCTCTCTCTTTTTCAAAAATTCTTTTTAATTAATTAATTGTTTTATGTTTTAATTTTAATTACAACTTATCTCTAATTTTCGAAAATTACTAACTTCTTTTTCAAAAATTAATTTCGAAAATTCCCTTCTCTTGTCTTCTTCTATTTAATTATTTAATTACTAACACTTCTCTTCACCTCTCTTCATCCAAAATCCGAATCCATTCTTCATTCTTCTACCCCTTTCCTTTTCTACTAACATAAAGGAATCTCTATACTGTGACATAGAGGATTCCTCTTTCTTTTTTTGTTTTCTTCTCTTTCATATGAGCAGGAACAGGGATAAAGGCACTCTTGTTGAAATTGATCCAGAACCTGAAAGGACTCTGAAGAGAAAATTAAAAGAAGCTAAATTACAACAATCCAGAAGAAACCTTCTAGAAATTTTCGAACAAGAGAAAGAGATGGCAGACGGAAATAATAATAATAATGCAAGGAGAATGCTTGGTGACTTCACAAAGCCAACGTCCAAGTTTGATGGAAGAAGCATCTCTATTCCTGCCATTGGAGCCAATAACTTTGAGCTTAAGCCTCAACTAGTTGCTTTAATGCAACAAAACTGCAAGTTTTATGGACTTCCATCTGAAGATCCCTATCAGTTTTTAACTGAATTCTTGCAGATCTGTGAGACTGTAAAGACGAATGGAGTTGATCCTGAGGTCTACAGACTCATGCTTTTCCCTTTTGCTGTAAGAGACAGAGCTAGAGTATGGTTGGATTCACAACCTAAGGATAGCTTGGACTCATGGGATAAGCTTGTCACTGCATTCTTGGATAAATTCTTTCCTCCTCAAAAGCTGAGCAAGCTGAGAGTGGATGTTCAAACCTTCAAACAAAAAGATGGTGAATCCCTCTATGAAGCTTGGGAAAGATACAAGCAGCTGACCAAAAGGTGTCCATCTGACATGTTTTCAGAATGGACCATATTAGATATATTCTATTATGGTCTCTCTGAATTTTTGAAAATGTCATTGGACCATTCTGCAGGTGGATCTATTCACCTGAAGAAAACGCCTGAAGAGGCTCAAGAACTCATTGACATGGTTGCAAACAACTAGTTCATGTATACTTCTGAGAGGAATTCCGTGAATAATGGGGTACCTCAGAAGAAAGGAGTTCTTGAAATTGATGCTCTGAATGCCATATTGGCTCAGAACAAAGTGTTGACTCAACAGGTCAACATGATCTCTCAAAATCTGAATGGATTGCAACATGCATCCAACAGTACTAGAGAGGCAGCTTCTGAAGAAGCTTTTGATCCTGAGAACCCTGCCATGGCAGAGGTTAATTACATGGGTGAACCTTATGGAAACACCTATAACTCATCATGGAGAAATCATCCAAATTTCTCATGGAAGGATCAACAAAAACCTCAACAAGGTTTTAACAATGGTGGACGTAACAGGCTGAATAATAGCAAGCCATATCCATCATCTTCTCAGCAACAGACAGAGAACTCTGAACAAAACAACTCAAATTTAGCCAATATAATCTCTGATCTGTCAAAAGCCACCTTCAGTTTCATGAATGAAACCAGATCCTCCATTAGAAATCTGGAGGCACAAGTGGGCCAGCTGAGTAAGAAAGTCATTGAAACCCCTCCCAGTATTCTCCCAAGCAATACAGAAGAGAATCCAAAAGGAGAATGCAAAGCCATTGACATAGTCAATATGGCCGAATGCACAAGGGAGGAGGAGGACGAAAATCCTAGTGAGAAAGACCTCCTGGGACGTCCCTTAAGCAAGAAGGAGTTTCCTATTAAGGATCCTGAGGAATCTGAGGCTCATCTAGAGACCATAGAGATTCCTTTAAATCTTCTTCTGCCATTCATGAGCTCTGAAGAATATTCATCCTCTGAAGAGAATGAAGATGTGACTGGAGAGCAAGTTGCTCAATACTTAGGAGCTATCATGAAACTGAATGCCAAGCTGTTTGGTAATGAGACTTGGGAAAGTGAACCTCCCTTGCTCATTAGTGAACTAGATACTTGGATTCAGAGAACTCTACCTCAAAAGAAGTAAGATCCTGGCAAATTCTCAATACCTTGTACCATTGGCACCATGAGCTTTGAAAAAGCTCTATGTGACCTTGGGTCAGGGATAAATCTTATGCCACTCTCTGTAATGGAGAAGCTGGGAATCATTGAGGTACAACCTGCCTTGTTCTCATTACAATTGGCAGATAAGTCCATAAGACAAGCTTATGAAATAGTGGAGGACGTGCTAGTAAAGGTTGAAGGCCTTTACATCCCTACTGATTTCATAATCCTAGACACTAGGAAGGAAGATGATGAATGCATCATCCTAGGAAGACCTTTCCTAGCCACAGCAGGAGCTGTGATAGATGTCAACAGAGGTGAGTTAGTCCTTCAATTGAATGGGGACTACCTTGTGTTTCAGGCACATGGCCATCCCTCTGTGACAAAAGAGAGTAAGCATGAAGAGCTTCTCTCAGTTCAGAGTCAAGAAGAGCCCACACAGTCAAACTCTAAGTTTGGTGTTGTGAGGCCACAACCAAACTCTAAGTTTGGTGTTCAAACCCCATATCCAAACTCTAAGTTTGGTGTTGGGACTACACACTAAATTGACCTGATCACCATGTGGCTCCATAAGAGCCACTGTCAAGCTATTGACATTAAAGAAGCGCTTGTTGGGAGGCAACCTAATTCTATTTATCTAATTTTATTTTATTTTGTTTCCTTGTTATTTTTGTGTTTTATTAGGTACATGATCATGAGGAGTCACGAAAAAATCAAAAAAATTAAAAACAGAGTCAAAAACAGAAGAAAAAAATTTTTCATCCTGGAGGTAGCACAGACTGGCGTTCAACGCCAGTAAGGTGCATCTAGCTGGCGTTGAACGCCAGAACAGAGCACCATTCTGGCGCTGAACGCCAGAAACAAGCAACAACCTGGCGTTAAACGCCAGGAACGTGCACAGAGAGGACAAACTGGCACTGAACGCCAGAAACAAGCATGAAACTGGTGTTCAACGCCAGAAACATGCATTACATGGGCGTTGAACGCCCAGAACATGCACCAATGGGCGTTTAAACGCCAGGATGATGCATGAAGGCATGTTACATGCCTATATGGTGAAGGAATGGTATTTGTTTTCACCTCAGGATCTGTGGACCCCATAGGATCCTCACCTCAGGATCTGTGGACCCCACAGGATCCCCACCTACCATATTCCCACCTTACCTTTTAATCCTAATCACACTCTCCTAATCCAAATCTCATTTCACCCTTCCCCATATCACACTTCCCAAAAACCTTCACCAATCACCTCAAATCCTCTTCCCAATTACCCCATTCACCATTCACATCAACCTACTCTTCCCCATAAACCCCACCTACCCTCATAAAATTCAAATTCAATTTCCCACCCCCTTCCCACCCAAAATGGCCGAACTCCCACCCTCCCTCTCCCTATAAATACCCTCCCATTCTTCTTCATTTTCACACAACACAAATCCCTTCTTCTCTCACATAGCCGAAACTACTTCTCCCCCTCTCTACCATATTCTCTTCTTCTTCTTCTACTCTTCTTTTCTTTCTTGCTCGAGGACGAGCAAAATTTTAAGTTTGGTGTGGTAAAAGCATAAGCTTTTTGTTTTTCCATTACCATCAATGGCACCAAAGGCCGGAGTATCCTCTAGAAAAGGGAAAGGGAAGACAAAAGCTTCCACCTCCGAGTCATGGGAGAAGGAGAGATTCATCTCCAAAAGCCACCAAGACCACTTCTATGATGTTGTGGCAAAGAAGAAGGTGATCCCTGAGGTCCCTTTCAAGCTCAAAAAGAATGAGTATCTGGAAATCCGACATGAAATCCAAAGAAGAGGTTGGGAAGTCATAACCAACCCCATGCAACAAGTTGGAATATTGATGGTTCAAGAGTTCTATGCTAATGCATGGATCACTAGGAACCATGATCAAAGTATGAACCCGAATCCAAAGAACTATCTCACAATGGTTCGGGGGAAATACTTAGATTTCAGTCCGGAAAATGTGAGGTTGGCGTTTCACTTACCCATGATGCAAGGTGATGAACTCCCCTACACAAGAAGGGTCAACTTTAATCAAAGGTTGGACCAAGTCCTAATGGACATTTGTGTGGAAGGCGCCCAATGGAGAATAGACTCCAAAGGCAAACCAGTCCAACTAAGAAGACCGGACCTCAAGCCTGTAGCTAGAGGATGGTTGGAGTTCATCCAAAGATCCATCATCCCTACAAGCAACCGATCTGAAGTTACTGTGGATCGAGCCATCATGATTCATAGCATCATGATTGGAGAGGAAGTAGAAGTTCATGAAGTCGTCTCCAATGAACTCTACAAAATAGCCGACAAGCCTTCACACATGGCACGGCTAGCCTTCCCCCACCTTATATGCCATCTATGTTACTCAGCTGGAGTCATCATAGATGGAGATGTCTCCATTGAAGAAGACAAGCCCATCACCAAGAAAAGGATGGAGCAAACAAGAGAAGTTCCTCACAGCCCTCAAGAAGAACATGAGGAAGTTCATCATCAACAAATGCCTCAAGGAATGCACTTTCCTCCCAACAACTATTGGGAGCAACTCAACACCTCCTTGGAAGATTTGAGCCATAATGTGGAACAATTAAGGGTGGAACATCATGAGCACTCCATCATTCTCCAAGAAATAAGAGAAGATCAAAGAGCAATGAGGGAGGAGCAACAAAGGCAAGGAAGGGACATAGAAGAGCTTAAGAACATCATTGGTCCTTCAAGAAGAAGACGCCACTAAAGGTGGATTCATTCCTTGTTCTTTATTTCTTTCTGTTTTCGGTTTTTAATTATTGTGTTTATCTATGCTTTGTGTCTTTATTTCATGATCATTAGTGTGTAACCATGCCTTAAAGCTATAAATAAAATCCATTAATCCTTCACCTCTCTTAAATGAAAAATGTTTTAATTCAAAAGAACAAGAAGTACATAAATTTCGAATTTATTATTGAATTTAGTTTAATTATATTGATGTGGTGACAATACTTTTTGTTTTCTGAATGAATGATTGAACAGTGCATATGTCTTTGGATATTGTTGTTTATGAGTGTTAAAATTGTTGGCTCTTGAAAGAATGATGAACAAAGAGAAATGTTATTGATGATCTGAAAAATCATGAAATTGATTCTTGAAGCAAGAAAAAGCAGTGAAATATATATATATATATATATATATATATATATATATATATATATATATATATATATATATATATATATATATATATATAGATCTAAAAAGAGTATATAGAAAAAGAAGGAGCAGTAGAAAAAGCCAATAGCCCTTAAAACCAAAAGGCAAGGGTAAAAAGGATCCAAGGCTTTGAGCATCAATGGATAGGAGGGCCCAAGGAAATAAAATCCAGGCCTAAGCGGCTAAATCAAGCTGTCCATAACCATGTGCTTGTGTCATGAAGGTCCAAGTGAAAAGCTTGAGACTAAGTGGTTAAAGTCGTGATCCAAGGCAAAAGAGTGTGCTTAAGAGCTCTGGACACCATTAACTGGGGACTTTAGCAAAGCTAAGTCACAATCTGAAAAGGTTCACCCAGTTATGTGTCTGTGGCATTTATGTATCCGGTGGTAATACTGGAAAACAAAGTGCTTAGGGTCACGGCCAAGACTCATAAGTAGCTGTGTTCAAGAATCAACATGCTTAACTAAGAAATTCAATAACACTATCCCAAATTCTAAGTTCCCCAGAGACGCCAATCCCTCTAAACTACAAAGGAAAAAGTGAGATGGCAAAACTGTTCAGAAGCAAAAAGCTACAAGTCCCGCTCATTTAATTATAATTAATATTCATTAATATTCTGGAATTTATAGTATATTCTCTTCTTTTTATCCTATTTGATTTTCAGTTGCTTGGGGACAAGCAACAATTTAAGTTTGGTGTTGTGATGAGCGGATAATTTATACGCTTTTTGGCATTGTTTTTAGGTAGTTTTTAGTAAGTTCAAGCTACTTTTAGGGATGTTTTCCTTAGTTTTTATGTTAAATTCACATTTCTGGACTTTACTATGAGTTTGTGTGTTTTTCTGTGATTTCAGGTAATTTCTGGCTGAAATTGAGGGACTTGAGCAAAACTCTGAAAAAGGCTGACAAAAGGACTGCTGATGCTGTTGGATTCTGACCTCCCTGCACTCGAAATAGATTTTCTGGAGCTACAGAACTCCAAATGGAGCTCTCTCAACGGCGTTGGAAAGTAGACATCCAGGGCTTTCTAGCAATATATAATAGTCCATACTTTATTCGAAGAATGACGACGTAACTTGGCGTTGAACGCCAAGTACATGCTCCTTTCTGGAGTTAAACGCCAGAAAAACGTCATGATCCGGAGTTGAACGCCCAAAACACGTCATAACTCAAAGTTCAACTCCAAGAGAAGCCTCAGCTCGTGGATTAATCAAGCTCAGCCCAAGCACACACCAAGTGGGCCCCGGAAGTGGATTTATGCATCAATTACTTACTCATGTAAACCCTAGTAGCTAGTCTAGTATATATAGGACATTTATCTATTGTATTAGACATCTTTTGACCACTCTAAGTCTTTTAATCATTCGGTCACTTGATCAAGGAGAGGGCTGGCCATTCGGCCATGCCTAAACCTCTTTTACTTATGTATTTTCAACGGTGGAGTTTCTGCACACCATAGATTAAGGGTGTGGAGCTCTGCTGTACCTCAAGTATTAATGAAGTTCTATTTTCTTTTATTCAAATCTCTCTTATTCTTATTCCAAGATATTCATTCGTACCCAAGAACATGATGAATGTGATGAGTTAGATAACCCTCATTATCATTCTCACTTATGAATGCGCGTGATTGACAACCACTTCCGTTCTACATGCAACAGAGCTTGAATGTGTATCTCTTAGATTCCCCAACAGAATCTTCGTGGTATAAGCTAGATAGATGGCGGCATTTATGAGGATCCGGAAAGTCCAACCTTGTCTGTGGTGTTCCGAGTAGGATCCTGGGAATCCGGAAAGTCTAACCTTGTCTGTGGTATTCCGAGTAGGATTCCGGTAATGAATGACTGTGACGTGCTTTACGCTTGCAAGTGCTGGGCGTTAGTGACAGACGCAAAAGAATCAAGGGATTCTATTCCAGTAGGCGCGGGAACCAACCAGTGATTAGCCGTACTGTGACAGAGTGCGTGAGCATTAGTTTTCACTACGAGGATGGGATGTAGCCATCAACCATGGGTGATGCCTCCAGACGATTAGCCGTGCGATTGACAACCGCATAGGACCATTTTCCCGAGAGGATTGAAAGTAGCCACCGCTGATGGTGAACCCCTATACACAGCTTACCATGGAAAGGAGTAAGAAGGATTGAGTAGAAGCAGTAGAAGAGCAGGCGTCCGTGAGCCATACAGCATCTCCATGCACTTATCTGAAATTCCTACCAATGAATCTGCATAAGTCTTCTATCCCTTTTATTATTCCTTTTTATTTATTATTTATTCCAATAATTACAATTACCCTTTAATCTGCCTAACTGAGATTTGCAAGGTGACCATAGCTTGCTTCATACCAACAATCTCTGTGGATTCGACCCTTACTCACGTAAGGTTTATTACTTGGACGACCCAGTACACTTGCTGGTTAGTTGAACGGAGTTGTGACCACTCGTGCCAATTTCTAAATTCCATACGAGCACAAGGAGTGTAATTATTCGATTTGTGTGAAAGTATAAATCACAATTTCGTCCACCACTGATTGAATTCAATAACTTGTTCTGCAGGACTGAGTTCAGCAGTTACTGTTTTGGTCTCTTCCTTCAAGGAAGGTTCATTGCTCAGGTACAGATGCTGATTTCTGGCAACTGTATCAATGAGCTCTTGAGCTTCTTCTATTGTCTTTCTCATGTGTATAGATCCACCAGCTGAGTGGTCTAGAGAAATCTGAGCTCTCTCTGTAGCCCATAATAGAAGATATCTAACTGCACCCACTCTAAAAACATTTCAGAAGGGTATTTTCTTAGCATCTCTCTGTATCTCTCCCAGGCATCATAAAGGGATTCACTATCTCCTTGTTTAAAGCCTTAGATGCTCAGCCTTAGCTGTGTCATCCATTTTGGAGGAAAATAGTGATTCAGAAATTTTTCTAATAGCTGTTTCCATGTCTTTATGCTGTCCTTAGGTTGGTTATTTAACCACCTCTTAGCTTGGTCTTTTACAGCAAATGGAAATAGTAACAGTCTATAGACATCCTGATCTACTTCCTTATTATGTACTGTGTCAGCAATTTGTAAAAACTGTGCCAGAAACTCTGTAGGTTCTTCCTATGGAAGACCGGAATACTGGCGACTTTGCTACACCATGATAATGAGCTGAGTGTTCAACTCAAAGCTACTGACTCCGATGGAGGGTATATAGATACTACTCCCATATGAAGCAGTAGTGGGGTTAGCATATGACCCCAGAGTCTTTCTGGACTGTTCATTTCCACTTAAGTCCATAATGGAGAAAGGGAGATGATGTGAATTTATTTTATTATATATAAAAATTTCGAAATAATAAAATAAAATAAAATAAAATAAAGACGACAATAAAATTAAAAATAAATAAAAATAAAATAAAATAAAATAAAAAGAATTTAAAAATATTTTATGAAGATATTCGAAAAAGATATAATAAATTTCTTTTTTAAAAATCTTAAAAGGATAAGATTTGAAAAATTTTGAAATTGAAATCTGAATTTTTATATAAAAAAATTCGAAAATATGGCTTAAAATTAGTTAGAAAAGATATTTTTTTGAATTTTGAATTTTATGATGAAAGAGAAAAACACACAAAAGACACAAGACTTAAAAATTTTTAGATCTAATGCTCCTTGTTTTCGAAAAATTTGGAGAGAAAACACCAAGGAACACCAAACTTAAAAATTTTAAGATCAAAACACAAGGAAGACTCAAGAACACCTTGAAGATTCACAAGAACACCAAGAACAAAAGAAAGAACACCAAACTTAAAATTTTTAGAAAATCACAATAAAATTTTCGAAAATTAAAGAAAGATTAACAAGAAAACACCAAACTTAAAGTTTGGCACAAGATTTAATCAAAGAAAAATTATTTTTGAAAAAAAAGTTTTAAAAGGAAGATACCCAATCGCCAAGAACATAAGCCAACGCTCTAGCCAACTGAGCTATAAATGTAACGTGTTTTAATATTGTATATAAAAGATATATTTTTGAAAACTAATATTTTGAAAAAGCACAAGAAAAACACAAAAAATACACAAAATATGAAAAACCAAAGATCAAACAAGAAAATTTGACAAGAATAATTTGAAGACCAAGGAAAAATAAAGAACATGCAATTCGAAAATTTAAAGAAAAATATAAAATATGCAATTGACACCAAACTTAAAATATAAAACTAAACTCATGTAAAAATTAAAAATTAATAAGAAAAAATAATATTTTTGAAAATTTTTTTGAAAAGAAAATAAAGGACTCAGATTTAATGACTCTATAGCAACAAGAATAAATTATTCCTAATCTGAGAAACAAAATAAACCTTTAGTTGTTCAAACTCGAACAATCCCCGACAACGGCGCCAAAAACTTGGTGCACGAAATTGCAATCACACCTTTGCAATCCGCACAACTAACCAGCAAGTGCACTGGGTCGTCGAAATAATACCTTACGTGAGTAAGGGTCGATCCCACGGAGATTGTTGGTATGAAGCAAGCTATGGTTATCTTATTAATCTTAGTCAGGATGCCACTAAGGTTCTTTGAATTTAATTGTAAAAAGTGAAAGTGTTTGGAATAAGTAATTGTTACCCAATAATGGAGAATATGTTGGAGTTTTGGAGATGCTTTGTCCTCTGAATTTCAGCTTTTCTCTTGTCCTCCTCTTCACACACGCAAGGCTCCTTCCATGGCAAGCTGTATGTAGGGCGTCACCGTTGTCAATGGCTACTTCCCATCCTCTCAGTGAAAATGGTCCAAATGCTCTGTCACAGCACGGCTAATCATCTGTTGGTTCTCAATCATGTCGGAATAGGATCCATTGATCCTTTTGCGTTTGTCACTACGCCCAACAATCGTGAGTTTGAAGCTCGTCACAGCCATTCAATCATTGAATCCTACTCGGAATACCACAGACAAGGTTTAGACTTTCCGGATTCTCATGAATGCCGCCATAAATTCTAGCTTATACCACGAATATTCTGATTAAGAAATCTAAGAGATACTCATTCAATCTGATGTAGAACGGAGGTGGTTGTCAGGCACACGTTCATGGATTGAGGAAAGTGATGAGTGTCACGGATCATCACCTTCTTCATAGTGAAGCGCGAATGAACATCTTAGATAGGAACAAGCATGTTTGAATGGAAAACAGAAATAATTGCATTAATTCATCGAGACGCTGCAGAGCTCCTCACCCCCAACAATGGAGTTTAGAGACTCATGCCATTAAAGATTATAAAAATTCAGATCTAAAAATGTCATGAGATACAAAATAAATCTCTAAAAGTTGTTTAAATACTAAACTAGTAACCTAGGTTTACAGAAAATGAGTAAACTAGGATGGATAGTGCAGAAATCCACTTCTAGGGCCCACTTGGTGTGTGCTGGGGCTGAGACTTAAGCTTCTCACGTGCCTAGGCTGTTTCTAGAGTTGAACGCCAGGTTGTAACCTGTTTCTGGCGTTGAACTCCAACTTGCAACCTGTTTCTGGCGCTGAACGCCAAACTGCAACATGGAACTGGCGTTGAACGCCAGTTTACGTCATCTATCTTCATGCAAAGTATGAACTATTATATATTGCTGGAAAGCCCTGGATGTCTACTTTCCAACCCAATTGAGAGCGCGCCAATTGGACTCCTGTAGCTCTAAAAAATCCGTTCCGAGTGCAGGGAGGTCAGAATCCAACAACATCAGCAGTCCTTTTTCTGCCTAAATCAGATTTTTGCTCAGCTCCCTCAATTTCATCCAGAAAATACCTGAAATTACAGAAAAACACACAAATTCATAGTAAAGTCTAGAAATATGAATTTGCCTAAAAACTAATAAAATTATACTAAAAACTAACTAAAACATACTAAAATCTACATGAAATTATCCCTAAAAAGCGTATAAAATATCCGCTCATTATGGGGCTACTCAATTACGATACAAACTATTCAATCAAATTTTTTTTGTTTAATTCTTCAAGACGTCAACATGAATATCTGATTTTACTATTTAACCTTTTTAAAGAAATATTTTTTTAAGAAAAAAGATGAAGATAGTTGAAATATTTAGGTGATTTTTATCTTGAAATAATTATTGCCAAATGAAGCCTTAGAAACTATGCTAATGTTTTACATGTACATGTACTATTTTTCTATTTTGAAAAGGAGTCACGTGTAAGTTTGTTCATATTTTGAACCTCTATATCGTATAGGTACTCATTTTATGTGAAATGAAATAGCACTAAAGTTGGTGGCATGATATTCTTCATTTTATAAATTTTAAATCCGTTAGAAAATTAAAGAAAAGAAATGAGTGTATGGAGGGTTTAAATAATGTTGCAAATGAGTTGAAACGAGAGAAAATATGACCAAACACTATAACACATTTAAACAAGGCCAGAAGCTGAAATCCTCAATTCAAAACACAAAACTTACTTTATCCGTTGAATTTGAATGTCTGTTTGCTAAAATAAGAAGGCAATAATTTTCTTGAGTAAGATGAGGATGAGACCTTCAAATCTAGAGATGGAAAGAGACAAAATAATGTAATCTCAAATTCAAATTTGAAGACGTCGTCATCATCCAATCTCTATCTCTATAAGACTGGTAATAGGATATAAAAAAAACAGAACCCGCCGAAAGTGCCAGGTTCCATCAAATGGAAGCTATATATAGCTGCTATGTAGTAAGTGCAGATCCATTATTTAATTCTTCAACTTATTAACCTTTTGTTATCAAGCATCACTAGCGTATAAGCTAGTATAGTCAACAATGCATTAACATGCTTACTAAGGATCTATACCAACAATTCCCTATAAACTTTGTTCATCTTATTATGTTATAGTTGAACACAATGCCTAGACAGATTCATCCCAAACAAACAGTAACTACTAAAAATACATATCCCAAAATCAATAATCATACAACGAAATCTCTTTAACTCTTGCATGCACCAAACAACATCATCATATTTTGCAAGGAATATTATACTATCAAAACACTGAAGATGTTTAGTCAAAAAATTAAAAGATTGACTATGGAAACCAACCATCCAATTACATACTAAAGTAACCATCAACAAAAAAAAAACCGTATCCACCATTAGAAACAGCAGAAACAGGAATCATGAGAATAAGACATTAAGCCATTAACCGTATAACGTCGATGATAGTAGGTGTGATCGGGCAGGCATACCAACGAGACCGTGAACCATCCAATGGTCACGCAGGAGGGAGGGCCCACGCGATCGGCTGACGCAGGATGGCGAGTACGAACGAGGTTGGGTGATACAGATCGGGTCGACGCAGATGGGGTTCCAGATCATGCGGGGACGCAGCTGCCAGGTGTTTAGCCGTGATGTTGCGAAGCAGTTGCTTCCAGCGAGGGTGGTCGTGCGTGACGAAGGCTTTATGTTAGGTGGCAATTTGGCGGGGGAAGCTCAGCCAAGACAGTGCGCAGCGGTTGCTGCTAGCAAGGGAGGATGGGCGCGATAGAGGTTGGCCCCTAAAGTCCTGATCGGCATGGACGCAGTTTGCAGGTCACGCGGCGGCTGCGGGGACGAGATGTTCAGCTATGATAGTGGGGGGTTTGGGGGTAGCGTGACCTTCCATTCAAAAAAGGGAAATTGGGGAAAAATTAAAATTAGGGGTTAAAATAAAACTGAACAGGCATTAGTAAATTAGGGTAAAAGGGGTTAATCCTCATTTTTAACTTATACTTGGCCTAACTAACAGCCCATTGTAGCCATTGTATAGATACCTCATTGGCTCTCTAGCGAAACTCATTTTTTATGTACTCCTGTATAACAAACGAAAGAAGTAAGTGAATATGAAAGAAGTAAGTGAATATGAAAGAAGCAAATGTGCTGCCCACGAGTAGGGGTGGAAAAAGGACAGGCGGCCTGCCAGGGGCCTGCAGCCTGGCCTGGCCTGGCCTGTTATAAAATAGGTACAGGCCCAGGCTTTTTTAAAAGCCTTAATACATTAATAGGCCAGGCCCAAGCTTACTAATTAGCCTTATAGGCCTGTCAGGCCTGCCTGAGCCTGTTAAAATATAATTAAATATATAAATAATTATTTATTATTAATAAAATTATGAGATATTTTAAATTTATTATATTTTATTATAAATATTTTTTTATATTTTAAATATGTTAAAAGTTTAAAATTTTTTATAAATATTAAATATATGACATATTACATATAACTATTTTTATTAAAAAATAATTTTTTTAAATAATATTTTTATTTTTATAAAAAAAATTATCAGGCCTTTTAACAGGCTTCAGGCCAGGCTGAATAACAGGCCAGGCCTAGTAATTTATAAAGAGCCATAATAGGCTGCAGGCCAGGCTCAGGCCAATCAACTGTATGACAGGCCAGGCCTGTTAAGAGCAAAGCCTGGCCTGGCCTGGCCTGTTTCCACTCCTACCCACGAGTTACACGATTACTTTTTTTTCTAACTACCCATTATTTAAAAATTTGAAATATAATTTAAATATACATGATTTATTTGATGACTTAGTTAATGCATATCACTACTCTATTGACATAAAATATAAAATCTTTTCTACTTAAATTATATTTTGAATTTGTATTTACTTCCATACAACAAAGGGAAAGAAATAAGTGAATATGGAAGAAGCAAATGTATTAATAATGAATAGTTAGAGAAAAGATGCACTTATGTACTTTCCAAGTCAACGTATTAACATGCTCATTTTAAATAGACAGTCTATCTTTTCTGTTATTTAAAATAGTCCATCTTTTTTATTATTTAAAATATTCTATTTTTAATAGTTTAATTCAATTTAAATTATTAATATTTTTTATTATTTTTAAAAAATATATTTTTATATTTATAAATACATATATCTCGTTTACACTATAAACGAGATAATTTTTCATGTATCTCGTTTACAGTATAAACGAGATATGTGTATTTTTAAAATTATTTATTTCAATAATTATTATATTTATTTTATTTATTAAAATAAAAAATCCCAGAAAATCAAGCATGTGTTTTAACTAAGACTTATTTATCTTGCTTCTTTTAATAGTTATATAAATTTAATTTGCAGCAAATGTATTAAGTCAAAATGTGATTATTGGAGGTATCTTAAAATAAAAATTTTATATCTAAAAATGTTATTTGTACATTAAAATTAGTCACTAAAATCAGCCACTAATATATTTATATATAAATATATGTGTGATTTAATTTATTTTTAATATGTATTTATAGTTTAACATGTATTTTATAATGATAGTTGACTTTGGTAGCTAATTTTAGTGTACACGTAGTATACCTCTTTTATATCATTATTCATTATTCATTTTATACATTTTTCTACCATTTAAGACAGATTTTTCTACCATTTAAGACAGCATGCAAAATGCAAAGAATTCTTATTAATATTCATTGACTAGCTTTTGCCCATTGTTATAGGAAACAAGTTCAGCTGTCCCTTTGTGCTCTCCAGTTATTGTCCCAATCGCTCAAAGCATTGGTCCACCCCTGTTCATACCCTGGGTCAAAGCTGTCAGACTCGGGATGTTCTACAGACAAAGCGACCGACCTCTTCAGGTCAGGATGACCCGACCTCTTCTCAAAGAGCTCGGCTAAGTCACAGAAAATCCCAATAAAGGGCCCAAACAGAGGAACACGTTCTGAATCCAAGGACAACCCAACCCGTAGAGATAAAGGCGGTTCCCTTAAAGATAAGAAGACCTCACTCAAAGATAAGATAAGATAAGATAACTATCTTATCTCCGGAAAAGTCACTCCCCACTATTATAAATACACTGGAGCACCCAGGTATAACTCATACTCTGATTCTACTAAATACCTGCTTAATACCCTTGCTAACTTAAGCATCGGAGTCCATTGCAGGTACCCCCACCCTCCGGGGACAAAGGATCAGCACCATCACCAAATCTAGCAATTCGGACATGACAGCTCCGACCAACTCAGAAGATCTTGTCTGAGATCGACCTACAGTTTCAGGTAACCCTCGGAACATTGACGCCGTTGCCGGGGAACCTGGAAGTCATCCCGTCACCATGGCGGACGACCATGACAACGACCACACTTCAGATCTAGAGGATAGAACGCCGCACAAAAATGCAAACCCCACACCAAAAGATACTTCCCAACATAACAACAAGAAGAACTCCTCAAATGAGGGAGCCATGGATGCACTTCAGGATCGGTTAAAACAACTTGAAGAAGAAGCCCTATGTCAACGAGAGGCCGAGAAAGACCTACAAAGAAAAATAAGGCGACGCTGGGAATTGGAGAACAAACTCCTAAAACTTGAAGCCGATATCAAAACCAAAGCCAGCCGATCCCCTCCCGAAGATAGCTCCTGCAAGGAGAAAGACCCATTCACCAAGGAGATCATGAAGACTAAAATCCCAAAAGACTTTAAACTCCCAGATATGACCTTATACGACGGCACTACAGATCGCGACCATCATCTCAGTAATTTCAGAAGCAAAATGT